>NW_027479144.1:0-212481 GCF_051014685.1 Ptiloglossa arizonensis
ACAATCCGTTCGCGAGATATGAGAGTTTGAAGCTAAGAAATGGTTGAGTAGGCAAAAAATTTTTCGCAATTCTGCTCCTCCAAACGCTTAACCAGAATGGCCTAGGGAAAAAATACGCATACCGTTGTAATCGGGCGTGTTTCTACTTTCAGACGCAACAGGAATTTTTGGGTTAGGTCAATCCGTTCGCGCGATATGGGAGTTTGAAACCAAGAAATGGTTGAGAAGGCAAAAAATTTTTCGCAATTCTGCTGCTCCAAACGCTTAACCAGAATGCCCTAGGGAAAAATACACATACCGTTGTAATCGGGCGAGCTTCTACTTTCAGATGCAATAGGAATTTTTGGGTTAGGTCAATCCGTTCGCGAGGTATGGAGTTTGAAGCCAAGAAATGGTTGAGAAGGCAAAAAATTTTTCGAAAATCTGCTGCCCCAAACGTTTAACCAGAATGGCCTAGGGAAAAAATACGCATACCGTTGTAATCGGGCGAGTTTCTACTTTCAGTTACAATAGGAATTTTTGGGTTCCGTCATTCCGTTCGCGAGATATGGGACTTTGAAGCTAAGAAATGGTTGACAAGGCAAGAAATTTTTCGCACTTCTGCTGCTCCAATCGCTTAACCAGAATGCCCTAGGGGAAAAATACACATACCGTTGTAATCGGGCGAGTTTTCTACTTTCAAATGCAATAGGAATTTTTGGGTTAGGACAATCCGTTCGCGAGATATGAGAGATTGAAGCTAAGAAATGGTTGAGTAGGCAAAAAATTTTTCGCAATTCTGCTGCTCCAAACGCTTAACCAGAATGGCCTAGGGAAAAAATACGCATACCGTTGCAATCAGGCGAGTTTCTACTTTCACAAGCAACAGGAATTTTTGGGTTTGGTCAATCCGTTCGCGAGATATGGGACTTTGAAGCTAAGAAATGGTTGAGAAGACAACAAATTTTTCGCAATTCTGCTGCTCCAAACGCTTAACCAGAATGGCCTAGGGAAAAAATTCACATACCGTTGTAACCGGGCGAGTTTCTACTTTCAGACGCAACAGGAATTTTTGGGTTAGGTCAATCCGTTCGCGCGATATGGGAGTTTGAAACCAAGAAATGGTTGAGAAGGCAAAAAATTTTTCGCAATTCTGCTGCTCCAAACGCTTAACCAGAATGGCCTAGGGAAAAAATACACATACCGTTGTAATCGGGCGAGTTTCTACTTTCAGACGCAACAGGAATTTTTGGGTTAGGTCAATCCGTTCGCGCGATATGGACGATTGAAACCAAGAAATGGTTGAGAAGGCAAAAATTTTTCGCAATTCTGCTGCTCCAAACGCTTAACCAGAATGGCCTAGGGAAAAAATACGCATACCGTTGTAATCGGGCGAGTTTCTACTTTCAGACGCAGCAGGAATTTTTGGGTTTGGTCAATCCGTTCGCGAGATATGGGACTTTGAAGCTAAGAAATGGTTGAGAAGACAACAAATTTTTCGCAATTCTGCTGCTCCAAACGCTTAACCAGAAGGGGCTAGGGAAAAAATACACATACCGTTGTAATCGGGAGAGTTTCTACTTTCACAAGCAACAGGAATTTTTGGGTTTGGTCAATCCGTTCGCGAGATATGAGAGTTTGAAGCTAAGAAATGGTTGAGAAGGCAAAAAATTTTTCGCAATTCTGCTGCTCCAAACGCTTAACCAGAATGGCCTAGGGAAAAAATACGCATACCGTTGTAATCGGGCGAGTTTCTACTTTCAGATGCAACAGGAATTTTTGGGTTAGATCAATCCGTTCGCGAGATATGGGAGTTTGAAGCCAAGAAATAATTGAGAAGGCAAAAAATTTTTCGCAATGCTGCTGCTCCAAACGCTTGACCAGAATGCCCTTGGGAAAAAATACACATACCGTTGTAATCGGGCGAGTTTCTACTTTCAGATGCAATAGGAATTTTTGGGTTAGGTCATTCCGTTCGCGAGATATGTGAGTTTGAAGCTAAGGAATGGTTGTCAAGACAACAAATTTTTCGCACTTCTGCTGCTCCAATCGCTTAACCAGAATGGCCTAGGGGAGAAATACACGTACCGTTGTAATCGGGCGAGTTTCTACTTTCAAGTGCAATAGGAATTTTTGGGTTAGGTCACCCGTTCGCGAGATATGGGAGTTTCAAGCTAAGAGATGTTTGAGAAGACAACAAATTTTTCGCAATTCTGCTGCTCCAAACGCTTAACCAGAATGGCCTAGGGAAAAATACGCGTACCGTTGTAATCGGGCGAGTTTCTACTTTCAAGTGCAATAGGAATTTTTGGGTTAGGTCAATCCGTTCGCGAGATATGGGAGTTTGAAACCAAGAAATGGTTGAGAAGGCAAAAAATTTTTCACAATTCTGCTGCTCCAAACGCTTAACCAGAATGCCCTAGGGAAAAAATAGACATACCGTTGTAATCGGGCGAGATTCTACTTTCAGATGCAATAGGAATTTTTGGGTTAGGTCAATCCGTTCGCGAGATATGGGACTTTGAAGCTAAGAAATGGTTGAGAAGACAACAAATTTTTCGCAATTCTGCTGCTCCAAACGCTTAACCAGAATGGCCTAGGGAAAAAATTCACATACCGTTGTAACCGGGCGAATTTCTACTTTCAGACGCAACGGGAATTTTTGGGTTAGGTCAATCCGTTCGCGCGATATGGGAGTTTGAAACCAAGAAATGGTTGAGAAGGCAAAAAATTTTTCGCAATTCTGCTGCTCCGAACGCTTAACCAGAATGCCCTAGGGAAAAAATACACATACCGTTGTAATCGGGCGAGTTTCTACTTTCAGATGCAATAGGAATTTTTGGGTTAGGTCAATCCGTTCGCGAGATATGGGAGTTTGAAGCCAAGAAATGGTTGAGAAGGCAAAAAATTTTTCGAAAATCTGCTGCCCCAAACGCTTAACCAGAATGGCCTAGGGAAAAAATACGCATACCGTTGTAATCGGGCGAGTTTCTACTTTCAGATACAATAGGAATTTTTGGGTTCGGTCATTCCGTTCGCGAGATATGGGACTTTGAAGCTAAGAAATGGTTGACAAGACAACAAATTTTTCTCACTTCTGCTGCTCCAATCGCTTAACCAGAATGCCCTAGGGGAAAAATACACATACCGTTGTAATCGGGCGAGTTTCTACCTTCAGATGCAATAGGAATTTTTGGGTTAGGTCAATCCGTTCGCGAGATATGGGACTTTGAAGCTAAGAAATGGTTGACAAGACAACAAATTTTTCGCAATTCTGCTGCTCCAATCGCTTAACCAGAATGCCCTAGGGGAAAAATACACGTACCGTTGTAATCGGGCGAGTTTCTACTTTCAAATGCAATAGGAATTTTTGGGTTAGGACAATCCGTTCGCGAGATATGAGAGTTTGAAGCTAAGAAATGGTTGAGTAGGAAAAAAATTTTTCGCAATTCTGCTCTTCCAAACGCTTAACCAGAATGGCCTAGGGAAAAAATACGCATACCGTTGTAATCGGGCGTGTTTCTACTTTCAGACGCAACAGGAATTTTTGGGTTAGGTCAATCCGTTCGCGCGATATGGGAGTTTGAAACCAAGAAATGGTTGAGAAGGCAAAAAATTTTTCGCAATTCTGCTGCTCCAAACGCTTAACCAGAATGCCCTAGGGAAAAAATACACATACCGTTGTAATCGGGCGAGTTTCTACTTTCAGATGCAATAGGAAATTTTGGGTTAGGTCAATCCGTTCGCGAGGTATGGGAGTTTGAAGCCAAGAAATGGTTGAGAAGGCAAAAAATTTTTCGAAAATCTGCTGCCCCAAACGCTTAACCAGAATGGCCTAGGGAAAAAATACGCATACCGTTGTAATCGGGCGAGTTTCTACTTTCAGATACAATAGGAATTTTTGGGTTCGGTCATTCCGTTCGCGAGATATGGGACTTTGAAGCTAAGAAATGGTTGACAAGACAACAAATTTTTCTCACTTCTGCTGCTCCAATCGCTTAACCAGAATGCCCTAGGGGAAAAATACACATACCGTTGTAATCGGGCGAGTTTCTACCTTCAGATGCAATAGGAATTTTTGGGTTAGGTCAATCCGTTCGCGAGATATGGGACTTTGAAGCTAAGAAATGGTTGACAAGACAACAAATTTTTCGCAATTCTGCTGCTCCAATCGCTTAACCAGAATGCCCTAGGGGAAAAATACACGTACCGTTGTAATCGGGCGAGGTTCTACTTTCAAATGCAATAGGAATTTTTGGGTTAGGACAATCCGTTCGCGAGATATGAGAGTTTGAAGCTAAGAAATGGTTGAGTAGGAAAAAAATTTTTCGCAATTCTGCTCTTCCAAACGCTTAACCAGAATGGCCTAGGGAAAAAATACGCATACCGTTGTAATCGGGCGTGTTTCTACTTTCAGACGCAACAGGAATTTTTGGGTTAGGTCAATCCGTTCGCGCGATATGGGAGTTTGAAACCAAGAAATGGTTGAGAAGGCAAAAAATTTTTCGCAATTCTGCTGCTCCAAACGCTTAACCAGAATGCCCTAGGGAAAAAATACACATACCGTTGTAATCGGGCGAGTTTCTACTTTCAGATGCAATAGGAAATTTTGGGTTAGGTCAATCCGTTCGCGAGGTATGGGAGTTTGAAGCCAAGAAATGGTTGAGAAGGCCAAAAATTTTTCGAAAATCTGCTGCCCCAAACGTTTAACCAGAATGGCCTAGGGAAAAAATACGCATACCGTTGTAATCGGGCGAGTTTCTACTTTCAGTTACAATAGGAATTTTTGGGTTCCGTCATTCCGTTCGCGAGATATGGGACTTTGAAGCTAAGAAATGGTTGACAAGACAACAAATTTTTCGCACTTCTGCTGCTTCAATCGCTTAACCAGAATGCCCTAGGGGAAAAATACACATACCGTTGTAATCGGGCGAGTTTCTACTTTCAAATGCAATAGGAATTTTTGGGTTAGGACAATCCGTTCGCGAGATATGAGAGATTGAAGCTAAGAAATGGTTGAGTAGGCAAAAAATTTTTCGCAATTCTGCTGCTCCAAACGCTTAACCAGAATGGCCTAGGGAAAAAATTCACATACCGTTGTAACCGGGCGAGATTCTACTTTCAGACGCAACAGGAATTTTTGGGTTAGGTCAATCCGTTCGCGCGATATGGGAGTTTGAAACCAAGAAATGGTTGAGAAGGCAAAAAATTTTTCGCAATTCTGCTGCTCCACACGCTTAACCAGAATGCCCTAGGGAAAAAATACACATACCGTTGTAATCGGGCGAGTTTCTACTTTCAGATGCAATAGGAATTTTTGGGTTAGGTCAATCCGTTCGCGAGATATGGGAGTTTGAAGCCAAGAAATGGTTGAGAAGGCAAAAAATTTTTCGAAAATCTGCTGCCCCAAACGCTTAACCAGAATGGCCTAGGAAAAAAATACGCATACCGTTGTAATCGGGCGAGTTTCTACTTTCAGTTACGTTAGGAATTTTTGGGTTCGGTCATTCCGTTCGCGAGATATGGGACTTTGAAGCTAAGAAATGGTTGACAAGACAACAAATTTTTCGCACTTCTGCTGCTCCAATCGCTTAACCAGAATGCCCTAGGGGAAAAATACACGTACCGTTGTAATCGGGCGAGTTTCTACTTTCAAATGCAATAGGAATTTTTGGGTTAGGACAATCCGTTCGCGAGATATGAGAGTTTGAAGCTAAGAAATGGTTGAGAAGGCAAAAAATGTTTCGCAATTCTGCTTCTCCAAACGCTTAACCAGAATGGCCTAGGGAAAAAATACCATTGCCGTTGTAATCGGGCGAGTTTCTACTTTCAGATGCAATAGGAATTTTTGGGTTAGATCAAACCGTTCGCGAGATATGGGAGTTTGAAGCCAAGAAATGATTGAGAAGGCAAAAAATTTTTCGCAATGCTGCTGCTCCAAACGCTTGACCAGAATGCCCTTGAGAAAAAATACACATACCCTTGTAATCGGGCGAGTTTCTACTTTCAGATGCAATAGGAATTTTTGGGTTAGGTCATTCCGTTCGCGAGATATGGGAGTTTGAAGCCAAGAAATGGTTGAGAAGGCAAAAAATTTTTCGCAATTCTGCTGCTCCAAACGCTTAACCAGAATGGCCTAGGGAAAAAATACGCACACCGTTGTAATCGGGCGAGTGTCTACTTTCAGTTACAGTAGGAATTTTTGGGTTCGGTCAATCCGTTCGCGAGATATGGGACTTTGAAGCTAAGAAATGGTTTACAAGACAACAAATTTTTCGCACTTCTGCTGCTCCAATCGCTTAACCAGAATGCCCTAGGGGAAAAATACACGTACCGTTGTAATCGGTCGAGTTTCTACTTTCAATTGCAATAGGAATTTTTGGGTTAGGACAATCCGTTCGCGAGATATGAGAGTTTGAAGCTAAGAAATGGTTGAGTAGGCAAAAAATTTTTCGAAATTCTGCTGCTCCAAACGCTTAACCAGAATGGCCTAGGGAAAAAATACGCATACCGCTGTAATCGGGCGAGTTTCTACTTTCACAAGCAACAGGAATTTTTGGGTTAGGTCAATCCGTTCGCGAGATATGAGAGTTTGAAGCTAAGGAATGGTTGTCAAGACAACAAATTTTTCGCACTTCTGCTGCTCCAATCGCTTAACCAGAATGGCCTAGGGGAGAAATACACGTACCGTTGTAATCGGGCGAGTTTCTACTTTCAAGTGCAATAGGAATTTTTGGGTTAGGTCAATCCGTTCGCGAGATATGGGAGTTTCAAACTAAGAGATGGTTGAGAAGACAACAAATTTTTCGCAATTCTGCTGCACCAAACGCTTAAACAGAATGGCCTAGGGAAAAATACGCGTACCGTTGTAATCGGTCGAGTTTCTACTTTCAATTGCAATAGGAATTTTTGGGTTAGGACAATCCGTTCGCGAGATATGAGAGTTTGAAGCTAAGAAATGGTTGAGTAGGCAAAAAATTTTTCGAAATTCTGCTGCTCCAAACGCTTAACCAGAATGGCCTAGGGAAAAATACGCGTACCGTTGTAATCGGGCGAGCTTCTACTTTCAAATTCAGTAGGAATTTTTGGGTTAGGTCAATCCGTTCGCGAGATATGGGAGTTTGAAGCCAAAAAATGGTAGAGAAGGCAAAAAATGTTTCACAATTCTGCTGCTCCAAACGCTTAACCAGAATGGCCTAGGGAAAAAATACACGTACCGTTGTAATCGGGCGAGTTTCTACTTTCAAGTGCAATAGGAATTTTTGGGCTAGGTCAATCGGTTCGCGACATATGGGAGCTTCAAGCTAAGAAATGGTTGAGAAGACAACAAATTTTTCGCAATTCTGCTGCTCCAAACGCTTAACCAGAATGGCCTAGGGAAAAAATACACATACCGTTGTAATCGGGCGAGTTTCTACTTTCAGATGCAATAGGAATTTTTGGGCTAGGTCAATCCGTTCGCGAGATATGGGAGTTTGAAGCCAAGAAATGGTTGAGAAGGCAAAAAATTTTTCGCAATTCTGCTGCTCCAAACGCTTAACTAGAATGGCCTAGGGAAAAAATACACATACCTTTGTAATTGGGCGAGTTTCTACTTTCAGATTCAATAGGACTCTTTGGGTTATGTCAATCCGTTCGCGAGATATGGGAGTTTGAAGCCAAGAAATGGTAGAGAAGGCAAAAAATTTTTCACAATTCTGCTGCTCCAAACGTTTAACCAGAATGGCCTAGGGAAAAAATACACGTACCGCCGTAATCGGGCGAGTTTCTACTCTCAGATGCAATAGGAATTTTTGGGTTAGGTCAATCCGTTCGCCAGATATGGGAGTTTGAAGCCAAGAAATGGTTGAGAAGGCAACAAATTTTTCGCAATTCTGCTGCTTCAAACGCTTAACCAGAATGGCCTAGGGAAAAAATACACATACGTTGTAATCGGGCGAGTTTCTACTTCCAAATGCAATAGGAATTTTTGGATTAGGTCAATCCGTTCGCGACATATGGGATTTTCAACCTAAGAAATGGTTGAGAAGACAACAAATTTTTCGCAATTCTGCTGCTCCAAACGCTTAACCAGAATGGCCTAGGGAAAAAATACACGTACCGTTGTAATCGGGCGAGTTTCTACTTTCAAGTGCAATAGGAATTTTTGGGCTAGGTCAATCGGTTCGCGACATATGGGAGCTTCAAGCTAAGAAATGGTTGAGAAGACAACAAATTTTTCGCAATTCTGCTGCTCCAAACGCTTAACCAGAATGGCCTAGGGGAAAAATACACATACCGTTGTAATCGGGCGAGTTTCTACTTTCAGATGCAATAGGAATTTTTGGGTTAGGTCAATCCGTTCGCGAGGTATGGGAGTTTGAAGCCAAGAAATGGTAGAGAAGGCAAAAAATTTTTCACAATTCTGCTGCTCCAAACGCTTAACCAGAATGGCCTAGGGAAAAAATACACATACCGTTGTAATCGGGCGAGTTTCTACTTTCAGATGCAATAGGAATTTTTGGGTTAGGTCAATCCATTCGCGAGGTATGGGAGTTTGAAGCCAAGAAATGGTAGAGAAGGCAAAAAATTTGTCACAATTCTGCTGCTCCAAACGCTTAACCAGAATGGCCTAGGGAAAAATACGCGTACCGTTGTAATCGGGCGAGCTTCTACTTTCAAATTCAGTAGGAATTTTTGGGTTAGGTCAATCCGTTCGCGAGATATGGGAGTTTGAAGCCAAAAAATGGTAGAGAAGGCAAAAAAAGTTTCACAATTCTGCTGCTCCAAACGCTTAACCAGAATGGCCTAGGGAAAAAATACACGTACCGTTGTAATCGGGCGAGTTTCTACTTTCAAGTGCAATAGGAATTTTTGGGCTAGGTCAATCGGTTCGCGACATATGGGAGCTTCAAGCTAAGAAATGGTTGAGAAGACAACAAATTTTTCGCAATTCTGCTGCTCCAAACGCTTAACCAGAATGGCCTAGGGAAAAAATACACATACCGTTGTAATCGGGCGAGTTTCTACTTTCAGATGCAATAGGAATTTTTGGGCTAGGTCAATCCGTTCGCGAGATATGGGAGTTTGAAGCCAAGAAATGGTTGAGAAGGCAAAAAATTTTTCGCAATTCTGCTGCTCCAAACGCTTAACTAGAATGGCCTAGGGAAAAAATACACATACCGTTGTAATTGGGCGAGTTTCTACTTTCAGATTCAATAGGACTCTTTGGGTTATGTCAATCCGTTCGCGAGATATGGGAGTTTGAAGCCAAAAAATGGTAGAGAAGGCAAAAAAAGTTTCACAATTCTGCTGCTCCAAACGCTTAACCAGAATGGCCTAGGGAAAAAATACACGTACCGTTGTAATCGGGCGAGTTTCTACTTTCAAGTGCAATAGGAATTTTTGGGTTAGGTCAATCCGTTCGCGAGATATGGGAGTTTGAAGCCAAGAAATGGTTGAGAAGGCAACAAATTTTTCGCAATTCTGCTGCTTCAAACGCTTAACCAGAATGGCCTAGGGAAAAAATACACATACGTTGTAATCGGGCGAGTTTCTACTTCCAAATGCAATAGGAATTTTTGGGTTAGGTCAATCCGTTCGCGACATATGGGATTTTCAACCTAAGAAATGGTTGAGAAGACAACAAATTTTTCGCAATTCTGCTGCTCCAAACGCTTAACCAGAATGGCCTAGGGGAAAAATACACATACCGTTGTAATCGGGCGAGTTTCTACTTTCAGATGCAATAGGAATTTTTGGGTTAGGTCAATCCGTTCGCGAGGTATGGGAGTTTGAAGCCAAGAAATGGTAGAGAAGGCAAAAAATTTTTCACAATTCTGCTGCTCCAAACGCTTAACCAGAATGGCCTAGGGAAAAAATACACATACCGTTGTAATCGGGCGAGTTTCTACTTTCAGATGCAATAGGAATTTTTGGGTTAGGTCAATCCATTCGCGAGGTATGGGAGTTTGAAGCCAAGAAATGGTAGAGAAGGCAAAAAATTTGTCACAATTCTGCTGCTCCAAACGCTTAACCAGAATGGCCTAGGGAAAAAATACGCATACCGTTGTAATCGGGCGAGTTTCTACTTTCACATGCAATAAGAATTTTTGGGTTAGGTCAATCCGTTCGCGAGATATGGGAGTTTGAAGCCAAGAAATGGTTGAGAAGGCAAAAAATTTTTCGCAATTCTGCTGCTTCAAACGCTTAACCAGAATGGCCTAGGGAAAAAATACACATACCGTTGTAATCGGGCGAGTTTCTACTTCCAAATGCAATAGGAATTTTTGGGTTAGGTCAATCCGTTCGCGACATATGGGATTTTCAACCTAAGAAATGGTTGAGAAGACAACAAATTTTTCGCAATTCTGCTGCTCCAAACGCTTAACCAGAATTGCCTAGGGGAAAAATACACATACGGTTGTAATCGGGCGAGTTTCTACTTTCAGATGCAATAGGAATTTTTGGGTTAGGTCAATCCGTTCGCGAGGTATGGGAGTTTGAAGCCAAGAAATGGTAGAGAAGGCAAAAAATTTTTCACAATTCTGCTGCTCCAAACGCTTAACCAGAATGGCCTAGGGAAAAAATACACATACCGTTGCAATCGGGCGAGTTTCTACTTTCAGATGCAATAGGAATTTTTGGGTTAGGTCAATCCATTCGCGAGGTATGGGAGTTTGAAGCCAAGAAATGGTAGAGAAGGCAAAAAATTTGTCACAATTCTGCTGCTCCAAACGCTTAACCAGAATGGCCTAGGGAAAAAATACACATACCGTTGTAATCGGGCGAGTTTCTACTTTCACATGCAATAAGAATTTTTGGGTTAGGTCAATCCGTTCGCGAGATATGGGAGTTTGAAGCCAAGAAATGGTTGAGAAGGCAAAAAATTTTTCGCAATTCTGCTGCTTCAAACGCTTAACCAGAATGGCCTAGGGAAAAAATACACATACCGTTGTAACCGGGCGAGTTTCTACTTCCAAATGCAATAGGAATTTTTGGGTTAGGTCAATCGGTTCGCGACATATGGGATTTTCAACCTAAGAAATGGTTGAGAAGACAACAAATTTTTCGCAATTCTGCTGCTCCAAACGCTTAACCAGAATTGCCTAGGGAAAAAATACACATACGGTTGTAATCGGGCGAGTTTCTACTTTCAGATGCAATAGGAATTCTTGGGTTAGGTCAATCCGTTCGCGAGGTACGGGAGTTTGAAGCCAAGAAATGGTAGAGAAGGCAAAAAATTTTTCACAATTCTGCTGCTCCAAACGCTTAACCAGAATGGCTTAGGGAAAAAATACACATACCGTTGTAATCGGGCGAGTTTCTACTTTCAGATGCAATAGGAATTTTTGGGTTAGGTCAATCCGTTCGCGAGGTATGGGAGTTTGAAGCCAAGAAATGGTGGAGAAGGCAAAAAATTTTTCGCAATGCTGCTGCTCCAAACGCTTAACCAGAATGCCCTAGGGAAAATACACATACCGTTGTAATCGGGCGAGTTTCTACTTTCAGATGCAATAGGAATTTTTGGGTTAGGTCAATCCGTTCGCGAGATATGAGAGTTTGAAGCTAAGAAATGGTTGAGTAGGCAAAAAATTTTTCGCAATTCTGCTGCTCCAAAAGCTTAACCAGAATGGCCTAGGGAAAAATACGCGTACCGTTGTAATCGGGCGAGTTTCTACTTTCAGTTACAATAGGAATTTTTCGGTTAGGGCAATCCTTTCGCGAGATATGGGACTTTGAAGCTAAGGAATGGTTGAGAAGACAACAAATTTTTCGCAATTCTGCTGCTCCAAACGCTTAACCAGAATGGCCTAGGGAAAAAATACGCATACCGTTGTAATCGGGCGAGTTTCTACTTTCACATGCAATAAGAATTTTTGGGTTAGGTCAATCCGTTCGCGAGATATGGGAGTTTGAAGCCAAGAAATGGTTGAGAAGGCAAAAAATTTTTCGCAATTCTGCTGCTTCAAACGCTTAACCAGAATGGCCTAGGGAAAAAATACACATACCGTTGTAATCGGGCGAGTTTCTACTTCCAAATGCAATAGGAATTTTTGGGTTAGGTCAATCCGTTCGCGACATATGGGATTTTCAACCTAAGAAATCGTTGAGAAGACAACAAATTTTTCGCAATTCTGCTGCTCCAAACGCTTAACCAGAATTGCCTAGGGAAAAAATACACATACGGTTGTAATCGGGCGAGTTTCTACTGTCAGATGCAATAGGAATTTTTGGGTTAGGTCAATCCGTTCGCGAGGTATGGGAGTTTGAAGCCAAGAAATGGTAGAGAAGGCAAAAAATTTTTCACAATTCTGCTGCTCCAAACGCTTAACCAGAATGGCCTAGGGAAAAAATACACATACCGTTGCAATCGGGCGAGTTTCTACTTTCAGATGCAATAGGAATTTTTGGGTTAGGTCAATCCATTCGCGAGGTATGGGAGTTTGAAGCCAAGAAATGGTAGAGAAGGCAAAAAATTTGTCACAATTCTGCTGCTCCAAACGCTTAACCAGAATGGCCTAGGGAAAAAATACACATACCGTTGTAATCGGGCGAGTTTCTACTTTCACATGCAATAAGAATTTTTGGGTTAGGTCAATCCGTTCGCGAGATATGGGAGTTTGAAGCCAAGAAATGTTTGAGAAGGCAAAAAATTTTTCGCAATTCTGCTGCTTCAAACGCTTAACCAGAATGGCCTAGGGAAAAAATACACATACCGTTGTAATCGGGCGAGTTTCTACTTCCAAATGCAATAGGAATTTTTGGGTTAGGTCAATCGGTTCGCGACATATGGGATTTTCAACCTAAGAAATGGTTGAGAAGACAACAAATTTTTCGCAATTCTGCTGCTCCAAACGATTAACCAGAATTGCCTAGGGAAAAAATACACATACGGTTGTAATCGGGCGAGTTTCTACTTTCAGATGCAATAGGAATTCTTGGGTTAGGTCAATCCGTTCGCGAGGTATGGGAGTTTGAAGCCAAGAAATGGTAGAGAAGGCAAAAAATTTTTCACAATTCTGCTGCTCCAAACGCTTAACCAGAATGGCCTAGGGAAAAAATACACATACCGTTGTAATCGGGCGAGTTTCTACTTTCAGATGCAATAGGAATTTTTGGGTTAGGTCAATCCGTTCGCGAGGTATGGGAGTTTGAAGCCAAGAAATGGTTGAGAAGGCAAAAAATTTTTCACAATTCTGCTGCTCCAAACGCTTAACCAGAATGGCCTAGGGAAAAAATACACATACCGTTGTAATCGGGCGAGTTTCTACTTTCAGATGCAATAGGAATTTTTGGGTTAGGTCAATCCATTCGCGAGGTATGGGAGTTTGAAGCCAAGAAATGGTAGAGAAAGCAAAAAATTTGTCACAATTCTGCTGCTCCAAACGCTTAACCAGAATGGCCTAGGGAAAAAATACGCATACCGTTGTAATCGGGCGAGTTTCTACTTTCACATGCAATAAGAATTTTTGGGTTAGGTCAATCCGTTCGCGAGATATGGGAGTTTGAAGCCAAGAAATGGTTGAGAAGGCAAAAAATTTTTCGCAATTCTGCTGCTTCAAACGCTTAACCAGAATGGCCTAGGGAAAAAATACACATACCGTTGTAATCGGGCGAGTTTCTACTTCCAAATGCAATAGGAATTTTTGGGTTAGGTCAATCCGTTCGCGACATATGGGATTTTCAACCTAAGAAATGGTTGAGAAGACAACAAATTTTTCGCAATTCTGCTGCTCCAAACGCTTAACCAGAATTGCCTAGGGGAAAAATACACATACGGTTGTAATCGGGCGAGTTTCTACTTTCAGATGCAATAGGAATTTTTGGGTTAGGTCAATCCGTTCGCGAGGTATGGGAGTTTGAAGCCAAGAAATGGTAGAGAAGGCAAAAAATTTTTCACAATTCTGCTGCTCCAAACGCTTAACCAGAATGGCCTAGGGAAAAAATACACATACCGTTGCAATCGGGCGAGTTTCTACTTTCAGATGCAATAGGAATTTTTGGGTTAGGTCAATCCATTCGCGAGGTATGGGAGTTTGAAGCCAAGAAATGGTAGAGAAGGCAAAAAATTTGTCACAATTCTGCTGCTCCAAACGCTTAACCAGAATGGCCTAGGGAAAAAATACACATACCGTTGTAATCGGGCGAGTTTCTACTTTCACATGCAATAAGAATTTTTGGGTTAGGTCAATCCGTTCGCGAGATATGGGAGTTTGAAGCCAAGAAATGGTTGAGAAGGCAAAAAATTTTTCGCAATTCTGCTGCTTCAAACGCTTAACCAGAATGGCCTAGGGAAAAAATACACATACCGTTGTAACCGGGCGAGTTTCTACTTCCAAATGCAATAGGAATTTTTGGGTTAGGTCAATCGGTTCGCGACATATGGGATTTTCAACCTAAGAAATGGTTGAGAAGACAACAAATTTTTCGCAATTCTGCTGCTCCAAACGCTTAACCAGAATTGCCTAGGGAAAAAATACACATACGGTTGTAATCGGGCGAGTTTCTACTTTCAGATGCAATAGGAATTCTTGGGTTAGGTCAATCCGTTCGCGAGGTACGGGAGTTTGAAGCCAAGAAATGGTAGAGAAGGCAAAAAATTTTTCACAATTCTGCTGCTCCAAACGCTTAACCAGAATGGCTTAGGGAAAAAATACACATACCGTTGTAATCGGGCGAGTTTCTACTTTCAGATGCAATAGGAATTTTTGGGTTAGGTCAATCCGTTCGCGAGGTATGGGAGTTTGAAGCCAAGAAATGGTGGAGAAGGCAAAAAATTTTTCGCAATGCTGCTGCTCCAAACGCTTAACCAGAATGCCCTAGGGAAAATACACATACCGTTGTAATCGGGCGAGTTTCTACTTTCAGATGCAATAGGAATTTTTGGGTTAGGTCAATCCGTTCGCGAGATATGAGAGTTTGAAGCTAAGAAATGGTTGAGTAGGCAAAAAATTTTTCGCAATTCTGCTGCTCCAAAAGCTTAACCAGAATGGCCTAGGGAAAAATACGCGTACCGTTGTAATCGGGCGAGTTTCTACTTTCAGTTACAATAGGAATTTTTCGGTTAGGGCAATCCTTTCGCGAGATATGGGACTTTGAAGCTAAGGAATGGTTGAGAAGACAACAAATTTTTCGCAATTCTGCTGCTCCAAACGCTTAACCAGAATGGCCTAGGGAAAAAATACGCATACCGTTGTAATCGGGCGAGTTTCTACTTTCACATGCAATAAGAATTTTTGGGTTAGGTCAATCCGTTCGCGAGATATGGGAGTTTGAAGCCAAGAAATGGTTGAGAAGGCAAAAAATTTTTCGCAATTCTGCTGCTTCAAACGCTTAACCAGAATGGCCTAGGGAAAAAATACACATACCGTTGTAATCGGGCGAGTTTCTACTTCCAAATGCAATAGGAATTTTTGGGTTAGGTCAATCCGTTCGCGACATATGGGATTTTCAACCTAAGAAATCGTTGAGAAGACAACAAATTTTTCGCAATTCTGCTGCTCCAAACGCTTAACCAGAATTGCCTAGGGAAAAAATACACATACGGTTGTAATCGGGCGAGTTTCTACTTTCAGATGCAATAGGAATTTTTGGGTTAGGTCAATCCGTTCGCGAGGTATGGGAGTTTGAAGCCAAGAAATGGTAGAGAAGGCAAAAAATTTTTCACAATTCTGCTGCTCCAAACGCTTAACCAGAATGGCCTAGGGAAAAAATACACATACCGTTGCAATCGGGCGAGTTTCTACTTTCAGATGCAATAGGAATTTTTGGGTTAGGTCAATCCATTCGCGAGGTATGGGAGTTTGAAGCCAAGAAATGGTAGAGAAGGCAAAAAATTTGTCACAATTCTGCTGCTCCAAACGCTTAACCAGAATGGCCTAGGGAAAAAATACACATACCGTTGTAATCGGGCGAGTTTCTACTTTCACATGCAATAAGAATTTTTGGGTTAGGTCAATCCGTTCGCGAGATATGGGAGTTTGAAGCCAAGAAATGTTTGAGAAGGCAAAAAATTTTTCGCAATTCTGCTGCTTCAAACGCTTAACCAGAATGGCCTAGGGAAAAAATACACATACCGTTGTAATCGGGCGAGTTTCTACTTCCAAATGCAATAGGAATTTTTGGGTTAGGTCAATCGGTTCGCGACATATGGGATTTTCAACCTAAGAAATGGTTGAGAAGACAACAAATTTTTCGCAATTCTGCTGCTCCAAACGATTAACCAGAATTGCCTAGGGAAAAAATACACATACGGTTGTAATCGGGCGAGTTTCTACTTTCAGATGCAATAGGAATTCTTGGGTTAGGTCAATCCGTTCGCGAGGTATGGGAGTTTGAAGCCAAGAAATGGTAGAGAAGGCAAAAAATTTTTCACAATTCTGCTGCTCCAAACGCTTAACCAGAATGGCCTAGGGAAAAAATACACATACCGTTGTAATCGGGCGAGTTTCTACTTTCAGATGCAATAGGAATTTTTGGGTTAGGTCAATCCGTTCGCGAGGTATGGGAGTTTGAAGCCAAGAAATGGTTGAGAAGGCAAAAAATTTTTCGCAATGCTGCTGCTCCAAACGCTTAACCAGAATGCCCTAGGGAAAATACACATACCGTTGTAATCGGGCGAGTTTCTACTTTCAGATGCAATAGGAATTTTTGGGTTCGGTCAATCCGTTCGCGAGATATGAGAGTTTGAAGCTAAGAAATGGTTGAGTAGGCAAAAAATTTTTCGCAATTCTGCTGCTCCAAAAGCTTAACCAGAATGGCCTAGGGAAAAATACGCGTACCGTTGTAATCGGGCGAGTTTCTACTTTCAGTTACAATAGGAATTTTTCGGTTAGGGCAATCCTTTCGCGAGATATGGGACTTTGAAGCTAAGGAATGGTTGTCAAGACAACAAATTTTTCGCACTTCTGCTGCTCCAAAGGCTTAACCAGAATGCCCTAGGGAAAAAATACACATACCGTTGTAATCGGGCGAGTTTCTACTTTCAGACGCAACAGGAATTTTTGGGTTAGGTCAATCCGTTCGCGCGATATGGGAGTTTGAAACCAAGAAATGGTTGAGAAGGCAAAAAATTTTTCGCAATTCTGCTGCTCCAAACGCATAACCAGAATGGCCTAGGGAAAAAATACGCATACCATTGTAATCGGGCGAGTTTCTACTTTCACATGCAACAGGAATTATTGGGTTAACTCAATCCGTTCGCGAGATATGGGAGTTGGAAGCCAAGAAATGGTTGAGAAGGCAAAAAATTTTTCGCAATGCTGCTGCTCCAAACGCTTAACCAGAATGCCCTAGGGAAAATACACATACCGTTGTAATCGGGCGAGTTTCTACTTTCAGATGCAATAGGAATTTTTGGGTTAGGTCAATCCGTTCGCGAGATATGGGAGGTTGAAACCAAGAAATGGTTGAGAAGGCAAAAAATTTTTCGCAATTCTGCTGCTCCAAACGCTTAACCAGAATGGCCTAGGGAAAAAATACGCATACCGTTGTAATCGGGCGAGTTTCTACTTTCAGTTACAATAGGAATTTTTGGGTTAGGGCAATCCTTTCGCGAGATATGGGACTTTGAAGCTAAGGAATGGTTGTCAAGACAACAAATTTTTCGCACTTCTGCTGCTCCAAACGCTTAACCAGAATGCCCTAGGGAACAAATATACATACCGTTGTAATCGGGCGAGTTTCTACTTTCAGACGCAACAGGAATTTTTGGGTTAGGTCAATCCGTTCGCGCGATATGGGAGTTTGAAACCAAGAAATGGTTGAGAAGGCAAAAAATTTTTCGCAATTCTGCTGCTCCAAACGCTTAACCAGAATGGCCTAGGGAAAAAATACGCATACCTTTGTAATCGGGCGAGTTTCTACTTTCAGTTACAATAGGAATTTTTGGGTTCGGTCACTCCGTTCGCGAGATATGGGACTTTGAAGCTAAGAAATGGTTGACAAGACAACAAATTTTTCACAATTCTGCTGCTCCAAACGCTTAACCAGAATGGCACAGGGAAAAAATACACATACCGTTGTAATCGGGCGGGTTTCTACTTTCAGACGCAACAGGAATTTTTGGGTTAGGTCAATCCGTTCGCGCGATATGGGAGTTTGAAACCAAGAAATGGTTGAGAAGGCAAAAAATTTTTCGCAATTCTGCTGCTCCAAACGCTTAACCAGAATGGCCTAGGGAAAAAATACACATACCGTTGTAATCGGGCGAGTTTCTACTTTCAGATGCAATAGGAATTTTTGGGTTAGGTCAATCCGTTCGCGAGGTATGGGAGTTTGAAGCCAAGAAATGGTTGAGAAGGCAAAAAATTTGTCACAATTCTGCTGCTCCAAACGCTTAACCAGAATGGCCTAGGGAAAAAATACACATACCGTTGTAATCGGGCGAGTTTCTACTTTCACATGCAATCAGAATTTTTGGGTTAGGTCAATCCGTTCGCGAGATATGGGAGTTTGAATCCAAGAAATGGTTGAGAAGGCAAAAAATTTTTCGCAATTCTGCTGCTGCAAACGCTTAACAGGAATGGCCTAGGGAAAAAATACACATACCGTTGTACCCGGGCGAGTTTCTACTTTCAGACGCAACAGGAATTATTGGGTTAAGTCAATCCGTTCGCGAGATATGGGAGTTTGAAGCCAAGAAATGGTTGAGAAGGCAAAAAATTTTTCGCAATGCTGCTGCTCCAAACGCTTAACCAGAATGCCCTAGGGAAAATACACATACCGTTGTAATCGGGCGAGTTTCTACTTTCAGATGCAATAGGAATTTTTGGGTTAGGTCAATCCGTTCGCGAGATATGGGAGTTTGAAACCAAGAAATGGTTGAGAAGGCAAAAAATTTTTCGCAATTCTGCTGCTCCAAACGCTTAACCAGAATGGCCTAGGGAAAAAATACGCATACCGTTGTAATCGGGCGAGTTTCTACTTTCAGACGCAGCAGGAATTTTTGGGTTTGGTCAATCCGTTCGCGAGATATGGGACTTTGAAGCTAAGAAATGGTTGAGAAGGCATACAATTTTTCGCAATTCTGCTGCTTCAAACGCTTAACCAGAATGGCCTACGGAAAAAATACACATACCTTTGTAATCGGGCGAGTTTCTACTTTCAGACGCAACAGGAATTTTTGGGTTAGGTCAATCCGTTCGCGAGATATGGGAGTTTGAAGCCAAGAAATGATTGAGAAGGCAAAAAATTTTTCGCAATGCTGCTGCTCCAAACGCTTGACCAGAATACCCTAGGGAAAAAATACACATACCGTTGTAATCGGGCGAGTTTCTACTTTCAGTTACAATAGGAATTTTTGGGTTCGGTCAATCCGTTCGCGAGATATGGGACTTCGAAGCTAAGAAATGGTTGACAAGACAACAAATTTTTCGCACTTCTGCTGCTCCAATCGCTTAACCAGAATGCCCTAGGGGAAAAATACACTTACCGTTGTAATCGGTCGAGTTTCTACTTTCAAATGCAATAGGAATTTTTGGGTTAGGTCACCCGTTCGCGAGACATGGGAGTTTCAAGCTAAGAGATGGTTGAGAAGACAACAAATTTTTCGCAATTCTGCTGCTCCAAACGCTTAACCAGAATGGCCTAGGGAAAAATACGCGTACCGTTGTAATCGGGCGAGTTTCTACTTTCAAGTGCAATAGGAATTTTTGGGTTAGGACAATCCGTTCGCGCGATATGAGAGTTTGAAGCTAAGAAACGGTTGAGAAGACAACAAATTTTTCGCACTTCTGCTGCTCCAATCGCTTAACCAGAATGCCCTAGGGGAAAAATACACATACCGTTGTAATCGGGCGAGTTTCTACTTTCAAGTGCAATAGGAATTTTTGGGTTAGGTCAATCGGTTCGCGACATATGGGAGTTTCAAGCTAAGAAATGGTTGAGAAGATAACAAATTTTTCGCAATTCTGCTGCTCCAAACGCTTAACCAGAATGGCCTAGGGAAAAAATACACATACCGTTGTAATCGGGCGAGTTTCTACTTTCAGATGCAATAGGAATTTTTGGGTTAGGTCAATCCGTTCGCGAGATATGGGAGTTTGAAGCCAAGAAATGGTTGAGGAGGCAAAAAATTTTTCGCAATTCTGCTGCTCCAAACGCTTAACCAGGATGGCCTAGGGAAAAAATACACATACCGTTGTAATCGGGCGAGTTTCTACTTTCAGTTACAATAGGAATATTTGGGTTCGGTCAATCCGTCCGCGAGATATGGGACTTTGAAGCTAAGAAATGGTTGACAAGACAACAAATTTTTCGCACTTCTGCTGCTCCAATCGCTTAACCAGAATGGCCTAGGGGAGAAATACACGTACCGTTGTAATCGGGCGAGTTTCTACTTTCAAATGCAATAGGAATATTTGGGTTAGGTCAATCCGTTCGCGAGATATGAGAGTTTGAAGCTAAGAAATGGTTGAGAAGACAACAAATTTTTCGCAATTCTGTTGCTCCAAACGCTTAACCAGAATGGCGCAGGGAAAAAATACGCACACCCTTGTAATCGGGCGAGTTTCTACTTTCAGACGCAGAAGGAACTTTTGGGCTTGGTCAATCCGTTCGGGAGATATGGGACTTTGAATCTAAGAAATGGTTGAGAAGACAACAACTTTTTCGCAATTCTGCTGCTCCAAACGCTTAACCAGAATGGGCTAGGGAAAAATACGCGTACCGTTGTAATCGGGCGAGTTTCTACTTTCAAATTCAATAGGAATTTTTGGGTTAGATCAATCCGTTCGCGCGATATGAGAGTTTGAAGCTAAGAAATGGTTGAGAAGACAACAAATTTTTCGCACTTCTGCTGCTCCAATCGCTTAACCAGAATGCCCTAGGGGAAAAATACACATACCGTTGTAATCGGGCGAGTTTCTACTTTCAAGTGCAATAGGAATTTTTGGGTTAGGTCAATCGGTTCGCGACAAATGGGAGTTTCAAGCTAAGAAATGGTTGAGAAGACAACAAATTTTTCGAAATTCTGCTGCTCCAAAGGATTAACCAGAATGGCCCAGGGAAAAAATACACATACCGTTGTAATCGGGCGGGTTTCTACGTTCAGACGCAACAGGAATTTTTGGGTTAGGTCAATCCGTTCGCGCGATATGGGAGTTTGAAACCAAGAAATGGTTGAGAAGGCAAAAAATTTTTCGCAATTCTGCTGCTTCAAACGCTTGACCAGAATGCCCTAGGGGAAAAATACACGTACCGTTGTAATCGGGCGAGTTTCTACTTTCAAATGCAATAGGAATTTTTGGGTTAGGACAATCCGTTCGCGAGATATGAGAGTTTGAAGCTAAGAAATGGTTGAGAAGGCAAAAAATTTTTCGCAATTCTGCTGCTCCAAACGCTTAACCAGAATGGCCTAGGGAAAAAATACGCATACCGTTGTAATCGGGCGAGTTTCTACTTTCAGTTACAATAGGAATTTTTGGGTTAGGTCAATCCGTTCGCGAGATATGGGACTTTGAAGCTAAGAAATGGTTGACAAGACAACAAATTTTTCGCAATTCTGCTGCTCCAATCGCTTAACCAGAATGCCCTAGGGGAAAAATACACGTACCGTTGTAATCGGGCGAGTTTCTACTTTCAAATGCAATAGGAATTTTTGGGTTAGGACAATCCGTTCGCGAGATATGAGAGTTTGAAGCTAAGAAATGGTTGAGTAGGCAAAAAATTTTTCGCAATTCTGCTGCTCCAAACGCTTAACCAGAATGGCCTAGGGAAAAGATACGCGTACCGTTGTAATCGGGCGAGTTTCTACTTTCAGTTACAATAGGAATTTTTGGGTTAGGGCAATCCTTTCGCGAGATATGGGACTTTGAAGCTAAGGAATGGTTGTCAAGACAACAAATTTTTCGCACTTCTGCTGCACCAATCGCTTAACCAGAATGGCCTAGGGGAGAAATACACGTACCGTTGTAATCGGGCGAGTTTCTACTTTCAAGTGCAATAGGAATTTTTGGGTTAGGTCACCCGTTCGCGAGATATGGGAGTTTCAAGCTAAGAGATGGTTGAGAAGACAACAAATTTTTCGCAATTCTGCTGCTCCAAACGCTTAACCAGAATGCCCTAGGGAAAAAATACACATACCGTTGTAATCGGGCGAGTTTCTACTTTCAGACGCAACAGGAATTTTTGGGTTAGGTCAATCCGTTCGCGCGATATGGGAGTTTGAAACCAAGAAATGGTTGAGAAGGCAAAAAATTTTTCGCAATTCTGCTGCTTCAAACGCTTAACCAGAATGCCCTAGGGAAAAAATACATATACCGTTGTAATCGGGCGAGATTCTACTTTCAGATGCAATAGGAATTTTTGGGTTAGGACAATCCGTTCGCGAGATATGAGAGTTTGAAGCTAAGAAATGGTTGAGTAGGCAAAAAATTTTTCTCAATTCTGCTGCTCCAAACGCTTAACCAGAATGGCCCAGGGAAAAAATACACATACCGTTGTAATCGGGCGGGTTTCTACTTTCAGACGCAACAGGAATTTTTGGGTTAGGTCAATCCGTTCGCGCGATATGGGAGTTTGAAACCAAGAAATGGTTGAGAAGGCAAAAAATTTTTCGCAATTCTGCTGCTCCAAACGCTTGACCAGAATGCCCTAGGGGAAAAATACACGTACCGTTGTAATCGGGCGAGTTTCTACTTTCAAATGCAATAGGAATTTTTGGGTTAGGACAATCCGTTCGCGAGATATGAGAGTTTGAAGCTAAGAAATGGTTGAGAAGGCAAAAAATTTTTCGCAATTCTGCTGCTCCAAACGCTTAACCAGAATGGCCTAGGGAAAAAATACGCATACCGTTGTAATCGGGCGACTTTCTACTTTCAGACGCAGCAGGAATTTTTGGGTTTGGTAAATCCGTTCGCGAGATATGGGACTTTGAAGCTAAGAAATGGTTGAGAAGGCATACAATTTTTCGCAATTCTGCTGCTTCAAACGCTTAACCAGAATGGCCTAGGGAAAAAATACACATACCTTTGTAATCGGGCGAGTTTCTACTTTCAGACGCAACAGGAATTTTTGGGTTAGGTCAATCCGTTCGCGAGATATGGGAGTTTGAAGCCAAGAAATGATTGAGAAGGCAAAAAATTTTTCGCAATGCTGCTGCTCCAAACGCTTGACCAGAATACCCTAGGGAAAAAATACACATACCGTTGTAATCGGGCGAGTTTCTACTTTCAGATGCAATAGGAATTTTTGGGTTAGGTCAATCCGTTCGCGAGATATGGGAGTTTGAAACCAAGAAATGGTTGAGAAGGCAAAAAATTTTTCGCAATTCTGCTGCCCCAAACGCTTAACCAGAATGGCCTAGGGAAAAATACGCATACCGTTGTAATCGGGCGAGTTTCTACTTTCAGTTACAAAAGGAATTTTTGGGTTAGGTCAATCCGTTCGCGAGATATGGGACTTTGAAGCTAAGAAATGGTTGACAACACAACAAATTTTTCGCAATTCTGCTGCTCCAATCGCTTAACCAGAATGCCCTAGGGGAAAAATACACGTACCGTTGTAATCGGGCGAGTTTCTACTTTCAAATGCAATAGGAATTTTTGGGTTAGGACAATCCGTTCGCGAGATATGAGAGTTTGAAGCTAAGAAATGGTTGAGTAGGCAAAAAATTTTTCGCAATTCTGCTGCTCCAAACGCTTAACCAGAATGGCCTAGGGAAAAAATACGCATACCGCTGTAATCGGGCGAGTTTCTACTTTCACAAGCAACAGGAATTTTTGGGTTAGGTCAATCCGTTCGCGAGATATGAGAGTTTGAAGCTAAGATATGGTTGAGAAGACAACAAAGTTTTCGCAAATCTGCTGCTCCAAACGCTTAAACAGAATGGCCTAGGGAAAAATACGCGTACCGTTGTAATCGGGCGAGTTTCTACTTTCAGTTACAATAGGAATTTTTGGGTTAGGGCAATCCTTTCGCGAGATATGGGACTTTGAAGCTAAGGAATGGTTGTCAAGACAACAAATTTTTCGCACTTCTGCTGCTCCAGTCGCTTAACCAGAATGGCCTAGGGGAGAAATACACGTACCGTTGTAATCGGGCGAGTTTCTACTTTCAAGTGCAATAGGAATTTTTGGGTTAGGTCACCCGTTCGCGAGATATGGGAGTTTCAAGCTAAGAGATGGTTGAGAAGACAACAAATTTTTCGCAATTCTGCTGCTCCAAACGCTTAACCAGAATGCCCTAGGGAAAAAATACACATACCGTTGTAATCGGGCGAGTTTCTACTTTCAGACGCAACAGGAATTTTTGGGTTAGGTCAATCCGTTCGCGCGATATGGGAGTTTGAAACCAAGAAATGGTTGAGAAGGCAAAAAATTTTTCGCAATTCTGCTGCTTCAAACGCTTAACCAGAATGCCCTAGGGAAAAAATACATATACCGTTGTAATCGGGCGAGATTCTACTTTCAGATGCAATAGGAATTTTTGGGTTAGGACAATCCGTTCGCGAGATATGAGAGTTTGAAGCTAAGAAATGGTTGAGTAGGCAAAAAATTTTTCTCAATTGTGCTGCTCCAAACGCTTAACCAGAATGGCCCAGGGAAAAAATACACATACCGTTGTAATCGGGCGGGTTTCTACTTTCAGACGCAACAGGAATTTTTGGGTTAGGTCAATCCGTTCGCGCGATATGGGAGTTTGAAACCAAGAAATGGTTGAGAAGGCAAAAAATTTTTCGCAATTCTGCTGCTCCAAACGCTTGACCAGAATGCCCTAGGGGAAAAATACACGTACCGTTGTAATCGGGCGAGTTTCTACTTTCAAATGCAATAGGAATTTTTGGGTTAGGACAATCCGTTCGCGAGATATGAGAGTTTGAAGCTAAGAAATGGTTGAGAAGGCAAAAAATTTTTCGCAATTCTGCTGCTCCAAACGCTTAACCAGAATGGCCTAGGGAAAAAATACGCATACCGTTGTAATCGGGCGAGTTTCTACTTTCAGACGCAGCAGGAATTTTTGGGTTTGGTCAATCCGTTCGCGAGATATGGGACTTTGAAGCTAAGAAATGGTTGAGAAGGCATACAATTTTTCGCAATTCTGCTGCTTCAAACGCTTAACCAGAATGGCCTAGGGAAAAAATACACATACCTTTGTAATCGGGCGAGTTTCTACTTTCAGACGCAACAGGAATTTTTGGGTTAGGTCAATCCGTTCGCGAGATATGGGAGTTTGAAGCCAAGAAATGATTGAGAAGGCAAAAAATTTTTCGCAATGCTGCTGCTCCAAACGCTTGACCAGAATACCCTAGGGAAAAAATACACATACCGTTGTAATCGGGCGAGTTTCTACTTTCAGATGCAATAGGAATTTTTGGGTTAGGTCAATCCGTTCGCGAGATATGGGAGTTTGAAACCAAGAAATGGTTGAGAAGGCAAAAAATTTTTCGCAATTCTGCTGCTCCAAACGCTTAACCAGAATGGCCTAGGGAAAAATACGCATACCGTTGTAATCGGGCGAGTTTCTACTTTCAAATGCAATAGGAATTTTTGGGTTAGGACAATCCGTTCGCGAGATATGAGAGTTTGAAGCTAAGAAATGGTTGAGTAGGCAAAAAATTTTTCGCAATTCTGCTGCTCCAAACGCTTAACCAGAATGGCCTAGGGAAAAAATACGCATACCGCTGTAATCGGGCGAGTTTCTACTTTCACAAGCAACAGGAATTTTTGGGTTAGGTCAATCCGTTCGCGAGATATGAGAGTTTGAAGCTAAGATATGGTTGAGAAGACAACAAAGTTTTCGCAAATCTGCTGCTCCAAACGCTTAAACAGAATGGCCTAGGGAAAAATACGCGTACCGTTGTAATCGGGCGAGTTTCTACTTTCAGTTACAATAGGAATTTTTGGGTTAGGGCAATCCTTTCGCGAGATATGGGACTTTGAAGCTAAGGAATGGTTGTCAAGACAACAAATTTTTCGCACTTCTGCTGCTCCAGTCGCTTAACCAGAATGGCCTAGGGGAGAAATACACGTACCGTTGTAATCGGGCGAGTTTCTACTTTCAAGTGCAATAGGAATTTTTGGGTTAGGTCACCCGTTCGCGAGATATGGGAGTTTCAAGCTAAGAGATGGTTGAGAAGACAACAAATTTTTCGCAATTCTGCTGCTCCAAACGCTTAACCAGAATGCCCTAGGGAAAAAATACACATACCGTTGTAATCGGGCGAGTTTCTACTTTCAGACGCAACAGGAATTTTTGGGTTAGGTCAATCCGTTCGCGCGATATGGGAGTTTGAAACCAAGAAATGGTTGAGAAGGCAAAAAATTTTTCGCAATTCTGCTGCTTCAAACGCTTAACCAGAATGCCCTAGGGAAAAAATACATATACCGTTGTAATCGGGCGAGATTCTACTTTCAGATGCAATAGGAATTTTTGGGTTAGGACAATCCGTTCGCGAGATATGAGAGTTTGAAGCTAAGAAATGGTTGAGTAGGCAAAAAATTTTTCTCAATTGTGCTGCTCCAAACGCTTAACCAGAATGGCCCAGGGAAAAAATACACATACCGTTGTAATCGGGCGGGTTTCTACTTTCAGACGCAACAGGAATTTTTGGGTTAGGTCAATCCGTTCGCGCGATATGGGAGTTTGAAACCAAGAAATGGTTGAGAAGGCAAAAAATTTTTCGCAATTCTGCTGCTCCAAACGCTTGACCAGAATGCCCTAGGGGAAAAATACACGTACCGTTGTAATCGGGCGAGTTTCTACTTTCAAATGCAATAGGAATTTTTGGGTTAGGACAATCCGTTCGCGAGATATGAGAGTTTGAAGCTAAGAAATGGTTGAGAAGGCAAAAAATTTTTCGCAATTCTGCTGCTCCAAACGCTTAACCAGAATGGCCTAGGGAAAAAATACGCATACCGTTGTAATCGGGCGAGTTTCTACTTTCAGACGCAGCAGGAATTTTTGGGTTTGGTCAATCCGTTCGCGAGATATGGGACTTTGAAGCTAAGAAATGGTTGAGAAGGCATACAATTTTTCGCAATTCTGCTGCTTCAAACGCTTAACCAGAATGGCCTAGGGAAAAAATACACATACCTTTGTAATCGGGCGAGTTTCTACTTTCAGACGCAACAGGAATTTTTGGGTTAGGTCAATCCGTTCGCGAGATATGGGAGTTTGAAGCCAAGAAATGATTGAGAAGGCAACAAATTTTTCGCAATGCTGCTGCTCCAAACGCTTGACCAGAATACCCTAGGGAAAAAATACACATACCGTTGTAATCGGGCGAGTTTCTACTTTCAGATGCAATAGAAATTTTTGGGTTAGGTCAATCCGTTCGCGAGATATGGGAGTTTGAAACCAAGAAATGGTTGAGAAGGCAAAAAATTTTTCGCAATTCTGCTGCTCCAAACGCTTAACCAGAATGGCCTAGGGAAAAAATACGCATACCGTTGTAATCGGGCGAGTTTCTACTCTCAGTTACAATAGGAATTTTTGGGTTAGGTCAATCCGTTCGCGAGATATGGGACTTTGAAGCTAAGAAATGGTTGACAAGACAACAAATTTTTCGCAATTCTGCTGCTCCAATCGCTTAACCAGAATGCCCTAGGGGAAAAATACACGTACCGTTGTAATCGGGCGAGTTTCTACTTTCAAATGCAATAGGAATTTTTGGGTTAGGACAATCCGTTCGCGAGATATGAGAGTTTGAAGCTAAGAAATGGTTGAGTAGGCAAAAAATTTTTCGCAATTCTGCTGCTCCAAACGCTTAACCAGAATGGCCTAGGGAAAAAATACGCATACCGCTGTAATCGGGCGAGTTTCTACTTTCAGTTACAATAGGAATTTTTGGGTTAGGGCAATCCTTTCGCGAGATATGGCACTTTGAAGCTAAGGAATGGTTGTCAAGACAACAAATTTTTCGCACTTCTGCTGCTCCAATCGCTTAACCAGAATGGCCTAGGGGAGAAATACACGTACCGTTGTAATCGGGCGAGTTTCTACTTTCAAGTGCAATAGGAATTTTTGGGTTAGGTCACCCGTTCGCGAGATATGGGAGTTTCAAGCTAAGAGATGGTTGAGAAGACAACAAATTTTTCGCAATTCTGCTGCTCCAAACGCTTAACCAGAATGCCCTAGGGAAAAAATACACATACCGTTGTAATCGGGCGAGTTTCTACTTTCAGACGCAGCAGGAATTTTTGGGTTAGGTCAATCCGTTCGCGCGATATGGGAGTTTGAAACCAAGAAATGGTTGAGAAGGCAAAAAATTTTTCGCAATTCTGCTGCTTCAAACGCTTAACCAGAATGCCCTAGGGAAAAAATACATATACCGTTGTAATCGGGCGAGATTCTACTTTCAGATGCAATAGGAATTTTTGGGTTAGGACAATCCGTTCGCGAGATATGAGAGTTTGAAGCTAAGAAATGGTTGAGTAGGCAAAAAATTTTTCTCAATTCTGCTGCTCCAAACGCTTAACCAGAATGGCCCAGGGAAAAAATACACATACCGTTGTAATCGGGCGGGTTTCTACTTTCAGACGCAACAGGAATTTTTGGGTTAGGTCAATCCGTTCGCGCGATATGGGAGTTTGAAACCAAGAAATGGTTGAGAAGGCAAAAAATTTTTCGCAATTCTGCTGCTCCAAACGCTTGACCAGAATGCCCTAGGGGAAAAATACACGTACCGTTGTAATCGGGCGAGTTTCTACTTTCAAATGCAATAGGAATTTTTGGGTTAGGACAATCCGTTCGCGAGATATGAGAGTTTGAAGCTAAGATATGGTTGAGAAGACAACAAAGTTTTCGCAAATCTGCTGCTCCAAACGCTTAAACAGAATGGCCTAGGGAAAAATACGCGTACCGTTGTAATCGGGCGAGTTTCTACTTTCAGTTACAATAGGAATTTTTGGGTTAGGGCAATCCTTTCGCGAGATATGGGACTTTGAAGCTAAGGAATGGTTGTCAAGACAACAAATTTTTCGCACTTCTGCTGCTCCAATCGCTTAACCAGAATGGCCTAGGGGAGAAATACACGTACCGTTGTAATCGGGCGAGTTTCTACTTTCAAGTGCAATAGGAATTTTTGGGTTAGGTCACCCGTTCGCGAGATATGGGAGTTTCAAGCTAAGAGATGGTTGAGAAGACAACAAATTTTTCGCAATTCTGCTGCTCCAAACGCTTAACCAGAATGCCCTAGGGAAAAAATACACATACCGTTGTAATCGGGCGAGTTTCTACTTTCAGACGCAACAGGAATTTTTGGGTTAGGTCAATCCGTTCGCGCGATATGGGAGTTTGAAACCAAGAAATGGTTGAGAAGGCAAAAAATTTTTCGCAATTCTGCTGCTCCAAACGCTTAACCAGAATGGCCTAGGGAAAAAATACGCATACCGCTGTAATCGGGCGAGTTTCTACTTTCACAAGCAACAGGAATTTTTGGGTTAGGTCAATCCGTTCGCGAGATATGAGAGTTTGAAGCTAAGATATGGTTGAGAAGACAACAAAGTTTTCGCAAATCTGCTGCTCCAAACGCTTAAACAGAATGGCCTAGGGAAAAATACGCGTACCGTTGTAATCGGGCGAGTTTCTACTTTCAGTTACAATAGGAATTTTTGGGTTAGGGCAATCCTTTCGCGAGATATGGGACTTTGAAGCTAAGGAATGGTTGTCAAGACAACAAATTTTTCGCACTTCTGCTGCTCCAATCGCTTAACCAGAATGGCCTAGGGGAGAAATACACGTACCGTTGTAATCGGTCGAGTTTCTACTTTCAAATGCAATAGGAATTTTTGGGTTAGGTCACCCGTTCGCGAGACATGGGAGTTTCAAGCTAAGAGATGGTTGAGAAGACAACAAATTTTTCGCAATTCTGCTGCTCCAAACGCTTAACCAGAATGGCCTAGGGAAAAATACGCGTACCGTTGTAATCGGGCGAGTTTCTACTTTCAAGTGCAATAGGAATTTTTGGGTTAGGACAATCCGTTCGCGCGATATGAGAGTTTGAAGCTAAGAAACGGTTGAGAAGACAACAAATTTTTCGCACTTCTGCTGCTCCAATCGCTTAACCAGAATGCCCTAGGGGAAAAATACACATACCGTTGTAATCGGGCGAGTTTCTACTTTCAAGTGCAATAGGAATTTTTGGGTTAGGTCAATCGGTTCGCGACATATGGGAGTTTCAAGCTAAGAAATGGTTGAGAAGATAACAAATTTTTCGCAATTCTGCTGCTCCAAACGCTTAACCAGAATGGCCTAGGGAAAAAATACACATACCGTTGTAATCGGGCGAGTTTCTACTTTCAGATGCAATAGGAATTTTTGGGTTAGGTCAATCCGTTCGCGAGATATGGGAGTTTGAAGCCAAGAAATGGTTGAGGAGGCAAAAAATTTTTCGCAATTCTGCTGCTCCAAACGCTTAACCAGAATGGCCTAGGGAAAAAATACACATACCGTTGTAATCGGGCGAGTTTCTACTTTCAGTTACAATAGGAATTTTTGGGTTCGGTCAATCCGTCCGCGAGATATGGGACTTTGAAGCTAAGAAATGGTTGACAAGACAACAAATTTTTCGCACTTCTGCTGCTCCAATCGCTTAACCAGAATGGCCTAGGGGAGAAATACACGTACCGTTGTAATCGGGCGAGTTTCTACTTTCAAATGCAATAGGAATTTTTGGGTTAGGTCAATCCGTTCGCGAGATATGAGAGTTTGAAGCTAAGAAATGGTTGAGAAGACAACAAATTTTTCGCAATTCTGTTGCTCCAAACGCTTAACCAGAATGGCGCAGGGAAAAAATACGCACACCCTTGTAATCGGGCGAGTTTCTACTTTCAGACGCAGAAGGAACTTTTGGGCTTGGTCAATCCGTTCGGGAGATATGGGACTTTGAATCTAAGAAATGGTTGAGAAGACAACAACTTTTTCGCAATTCTGCTGCTCCAAACGCTTAACCAGAATGGGCTAGGGAAAAATACGCGTACCGTTGTAATCGGGCGAGTTTCTACTTTCAAATTCAATAGGAATTTTTGGGTTAGATCAATCCGTTCGCGCGATATGAGAGTTTGAAGCTTAGAAATGGTTGAGAAGACAACAAATTTTTCGCACTTCTGCTGCTCCAATCGCTTAACCAGAATGCCCTAGGGGAAAAATACACATACCGTTGTAATCGGGCGAGTTTCTACTTTCAAGTGCAATAGGAATTTTTGGGTTAGGTCAATCGGTTCGCGACAAATGGGAGTTTCAAGCTAAGAAATGGTTGAGAAGACAACAAATTTTTCGCAATTCTGCTGCTCCAAACGCTTAACCAGAATCGCCTAGGGAAAAAATACACATACCGTTGTAATCGGGCGGGTTTCTACTTTCAGACGCAACAGGAATTTTTGGGTTAGGTCAATCCGTTCGCGCGATATGGGAGTTTGAAACCAAGAAATGGTTGAGAAGGCAAAAATTTTTTCGCAATTCTGCTGCTCCAAACGCTTAACCAGAATGCCCTAGGGAAAAAATACATATACCGTTGTAATCGGGCGAGTTTCTACTTTCAGATGCAATAGGAATTTTTGGGTAAGGTCAATCCGTTCGCGAGATATGGGAGTTTGAAGCCAAGAAATGGTTGAGAAGGCAAAAAATTTTTCGAAAATCTGCTGCCCCAAACGCTTAACCAGAATGGCCTGGGGAAAAAATACGCATACCTTTGTAATCGGGCAAGTTTCTACTTTCAGTTACAATAGGAATTTTTGGGTTCGGTCATTCCGTTCGCGAGATATGGGACTTTGAAGCTAAGAAATGGTTGACAAGACAACAAATTTTTCGCACTTCTGCTGCTCCAATCGCTTAACCAGAATGCCCTAGGGGAAAAATACACGTACCGTTGTAATCGGGCGAGTTTCTACTTTCAAATGCAATAGGAATTTTTGGGTTAGGACAATCCGTTCGCGAGATATGAGAGTTTGAAGCTAAGAAATGGTTGAGTAGGCAAAAAATTTTTCACAATTCTGCTGCTCCAAAGGATTAACCAGAATGGCCCAGGGAAAAAATACACATACCGTTGTAATCGGGCGGGTTTCTAGGTTCAGACGCAACAGGAATTTTTGGGTTAGGTCAATCCGTTCGCGCGATATGGGAGTTTGAAACCAAGAAATGGTTGAGAAGGCAAAAAATTTTTCGCAATTCTGCTGCTTCAAACGCTTGACCAGAATGCCCCAGGGGAAAAATACACGTACCGTTGTAATCGGGCGAGTTTCTACTTTCAAATGCAATAGGAATTTTTGGGTTAGGACAATCCGTTCGCGAGATATGAGAGTTTGAAGCTAAGAAATGGTTGAGAAGGCAAAAAATTTTTCGCAATTCTGCTGCTCCAAACGCTTAACCAGAATGGCCTAGGGAAAAAATACGCATACCGTTGTAATCGGGCGAGTTTCTACTTTCAGTTACAATAGGAATTTTTGGGTTAGGTCAATCCGTTCGCGAGATATGGGACTTTGAAGCTAAGAAATGGTTGACAAGACAACAAATTTTTCGCAATTCTGCTGCTCCAATCGCTTAACCAGAATGCCCTAGGGGAAAAATACACGTACCGTTGTAATCGGGCGAGTTTCTACTTTCAAATGCAATAGGAATTTTTGGGTTAGGACAATCCGTTCGCGAGATATGAGAGTTTGAAGCTAAGAAATGGTTGAGTAGGCAAAAAATTTTTCGCAATTCTGCTGCTCCAAACGCTTAACCAGAATGGCCTAGGGAAAAAATACGCATACCGCTGTAATCGGGCGAGTTTCTACTTTCACAAGCAGCAGGAATTTTTGGGTTAGGTCAATCCGTTCGCGAGATATGAGAGTTTGAAGCTAAGATATGGTTGAGAAGACAACAAAGTTTTCGCAAATCTGCTGCTCCAAACGCTTAAACAGAATGGCCTAGGGAAAAATACGCGTACCGTTGTAATCGGGCGAGTTTCTACTTTCAGTTACAATAGGAATTTTTGGGTTAGGGCAATCCTTTCGCGAGATATGGGACTTTGAAGCTAAGGAATGGTTGTCAAGACAACAAATTTTTCGCACTTCTGCTGCTCCAATCGCTTAACCAGAATGGCCTAGGGGAGAAATACACGTACCGTTGTAATCGGGCGAGTTTCTACTTTCAAGTGCAATAGGAATTTTTGGGTTAGGTCACCCGTTCGCGAGATATGGGAGTTTCAAGCTAAGAGATGGTTGAGAAGACAACAAATTTTTCGCAATTCTGCTGCTCCAAACGGTTAACCAGAATGCCCTAGGGAAAAAATACACATACCGTTGTAATCGGGCGAGTTTCTACTTTCAGACGCAACAGGAATTTTTGGGTTAGGTCAATCCGTTCGCGCGATATGGGAGTTTGAAACCAAGAAATGGTTGAGAAGGCAAAAAATTTTTCGCAATTCTGCTGCTTCAAACGCTTAACCAGAATGCCCTAGGGAAAAAATACATATACCGTTGTAATCGGGCGAGATTCTACTTTCAGATGCAATAGGAATTTTTGGGTTAGGACAATCCGTTCGCGAGATATGAGAGTTTGAAGCTAAGAAATGGTTGAGTAGGCAAAAAATTTTTCTCAATTCTGCTGCTCCAAACGCTTAACCAGAATGGCCCAGGGAAAAAATACACATACCGTTGTAATCGGGCGGGTTTCTACTTTCAGACGCAACAGGAATTTTTGGGTTAGGTCAATCCGTTCGCGCGATATGGGAGTTTGAAACCAAGAAATGGTTGAGAAGGCAAAAAATTTTTCGCAATTCTGCTGCTCCAAACGCTTGACCAGAATGCCCTAGGGGAAAAATACACGTACCGTTGCAATCGGGCGAGTTTCTACTTTCAAGTGCAATAGGAATTTTTGGGTTAGGTCACCCGTTCGCGAGATATGGGAGTTTCAAGCTAAGAGATGGTTGAGAAGACAACAAATTTTTCGCAATTCTGCTGCTCCAAACGCTTAACCAGAATGCCCTAGGGAAAAAATACACATACCGTTGTAATCGGGCGAGTTTCTACTTTCAGACGCAACAGGAATTTTTGGGTTAGGTCAATCCGTTCGCGCGATATGGGAGTTTGAAACCAAGAAATGGTTGAGAAGGCAAAAAATTTTTCGCAATTCTGCTGCTTCAAACGCTTAACCAGAATGCCCTAGGGAAAAAATACATATACCGTTGTAATCGGGCGAGATTCTACTTTCAGATGCAATAGGAATTTTTGGGTTAGGACAATCCGTTCGCGAGATATGAGAGTTTGAAACTAAGAAATTGTTGAGTAGGCAAAAAATTTTTCTCAATTCTGCTGCTCCAAACGCTTAACCAGAATGGCCCAGGGAAAAAATACACATACCGTTGTAACCGGGCGGGTTTCTACTTTCAGACGCAACAGGAATTTTTGGGTTAGGTCAATCCGTTCACGCGATATGGGAGTTTGAAACCAAGAAATGGTTGAGAAGGCAAAAAATTTTTCGCAATTCTGCTGCTCCAAACGCTTGACCAGAATGCCCTAGGGGAAAAATACACGTACCGTTGTAATCGGGCGAGTTTCTACTTTCAAATGCAATAGGAATTTTTGGGTTAGGACAATCCGTTCGCGAGATATGAGAGTTTGAAGCTAAGAAATGGTTGAGAAGGCAAAAAATTTCTCGCAATTCTGCTGCTCCAAACGCTTAACCAGAATGGCCTAGGGAAAAAATACGCATACCGTTGTAATCGGGCGAGTTTCTACTTTCAGACGCAGCAGGAATTTTTGGGTTTGGTCAATCCGTTCGCGAGATATGGGACTTTGAAGCTAAGAAATGGTTGAGAAGGCATACAATTTTTCGCAATTCTGCTGCTTCAAACGCTTAACCAGAATGGCCTAGGGAAAAAATACACATACCTTTGTAATCGGGCGAGTTTCTACTTTCAGACGCAACAGGAATTTTTGGGTTAGGTCAATCCGTTCGCGAGATATGGGAGTTTGAAGCCAAGAAATGATTGAGAAGGCAAAAAATTTTTCGCAATGCTGCTGCTCCAAACGCTTGACCAGAATACCCTAGGGAAAAAATACACATACCGTTGTAATCGGGCGAGTTTCTACTTTCAGTTACAATAGGAATTTTTGGGTTCGGTCAATCCGTTCGCGAGATATGGGACTTCGAAGCTAAGAAATGGTTGACAAGACAACAAATTTTTCGCACTTCTGCTGCTCCAATCGCTTAACCAGAATGCCCTAGGGGAAAAATACACGTACCGTTGTAATCGGTCGAGTTTCTACTTTCAAATGCAATAGGAATTTTTGGGTTAGGTCACCCGTTCGCGAGACATGGGAGTTTCAAGCTAAGAGATGGTTGAGAAGACAACAAATTTTTCGCAATTCTGCTGCTCCAAACGCTTAACCAGAATGGCCTAGGGAAAAATACGCGTACCGTTGTAATCGGGCGAGTTTCTACTTTCAAGTGCAATAGGAATTTTTGGGTTAGGACAATCCGTTCGCGCGATATGAGAGTTTGAAGCTAAGAAACGGTTGAGAAGACAACAAATTTTTCGCACTTCTGCTGCTCCAATCGCTTAACCAGAATGCCCTAGGGGAAAAATACACATACCGTTGTAATCGGGCGAGTTTCTACTTTCAAGTGCAATAGGAATTTTTGGGTTAGGTCAATCGGTTCGCGACATATTGGAGTTTCAAGCTAAGAAATGGTTGAGAAGATAACAAATTTTTCGCAATTCTGCTGCTCCAAACGCTTAACCAGAATGGCCTAGGGAAAAAATACACATACCGTTGTAATCGGGCGAGTTTCTACTTTCAGATGCAATAGGAATTTTTGGGTTAGGTCAATCCGTTCGCGAGATATGGGAGTTTGAAGCCAAGAAATGGTTGAGGAGGCAAAAAATTTTTCGCAATTCTGCTGCTCCAAACGCTTAACCAGAATGGCCTAGGGAAAAAATACACATACCGTTGTAATCGGGCGAGTTTCTACTTTCAGTTACAATAGGAATTTTTGGGTTCGGTCAATCCGTCCGCGAGATATGGGACTTTGAAGCTAAGAAATGGTTGACAAGACAACAAATTTTTCGCACTTCTGCTGCTCCAATCGCTTAATCAGAATGGCCTAGGGGAGAAATACACGTACCGTTGTAATCGGGCGAGTTTCTACTTTCAAATGCAATAGGAATTTTTGGGTTAGGTCAATCCGTTCGCGAAATATGAGAGTTTGAAGCTAAGAAATGGTTGAGAAGACAACAAATTTTTCGCAATTCTGTTGCTCCAAACGCTTAACCAGAATGGCGCAGGGAAAAAATACGCACACCCTTGTAATCGGGCGAGTTTCTACTTTCAGACGCAGAAGGAACTTTTGGGCTTGGTCAATCCGTTCGGGAGATATGGGACTTTGAATCTAAGAAATGGTTGAGAAGACAACAAATTTTTCGCAATTCTGCTGCTCCAAACGCTTAACCAGAATGGGCTAGGGAAAAATACGCGTACCGTTGTAATCGGGCGAGTTTCTACTTTCAAATTCAATAGGAATTTTTGGGTTAGATCAATCCGTTCGCGCGATATGAGAGTTTGAAGCTAAGAAATGGTTGAGAAGACAACAAATTTTTCGCACTTCTGCTGCTCCAATCGCTTAACCAGAATGCCCTAGGGGAAAAATACACATACCGTTGTAATCGGGCGCGTTTCTACTTTCAAGTGCAATAGGAATTTTTGGGTTAGGTCAATCGGTTCGCGACAAATGGGAGTTTCAAGCTAAGAAATGGTTGAGAAGACAACAAATTTTTCGCAATTCTGCTGCTCCAAACGCTTAACCAGAATCGCCTAGGGAAAAAATACACATACCGTTGTAATCGGGCGGGTTTCTACTTTCAGACGCAACAGGAATTTTTGGGTTAGGTCAATCCGTTCGCGCGATATGGGAGTTTGAAACCAAGAAATGGTTGAGAAGGCAAAAATTTTTTCGCAATTCTGCTGCTCCAAACGCTTAACCAGAATGCCCTAGGGAAAAAATACATATACCGTTGTAATCGGGCGAGTTTCTACTTTCAGATGCAATAGGAATTTTTGGGTTAGGTCAATCCGTTCGCGAGATATGGGAGTTTGAAGCCAAGAAATGGTTGAGAAGGCAAAAAATTTTTCGAAAATCTGCTGCCCCAAACGCTTAACCAGAATGGCCTAGGGAAAAAATACGCATACCTTTGTAATCGGGCGAGTTTCTACTTTCAGTTACAATAGGAATTTTTGGGTTCGGTCATTCCGTTCGCGAGATATGGGACTTTGAAGCTAAGAAATGGTTGACAAGACAACAAATTTTTCGCACTTCTGCTGCTCCAATCGCTTAACCAGAATGCCCTAGGGGAAAAATACACGTACCGTTGTAATCGGGCGAGTTTCTACTTTCAAATGCAATAGGAATTTTTGGGTTAGGACAATCCGTTCGCGAGATATGAGAGTTTGAAGCTAAGAAATGGTTGAGTAGGCAAAAAATTTTTCACAATTCTGCTGCTCCAAAGGATTAACCAGAATGGCCCAGGGAAAAAATACACATACCGTTGTAATCGGGCGGGTTTCTACGTTCAGACGCAACAGGAATTTTTGGGTTAGGTCAATCCGTTCGCGCGATATGGGAGTTTGAAACCAAGAAATGGTTGAGAAGGCAAAAAATTTTTCGCAATTCTGCTGCTTCAAACGCTTGACCAGAATGCCCTAGGGGAAAAATACACGTACCGTTGTAATCGGGCGAGTTTCTACTTTCAAATGCAATAGGAATTTTTGGGTTAGGACAATCCGTTCGCGAGATATGAGAGTTTGAAGCTAAGAAATGGTTGAGAAGGCAAAAAATTTTTCGCAATTCTGCTGCTCCAAACGCTTAACCAGAATGGCCTAGGGAAAAAATACGCATACCGTTGTAATCGGGCGAGTTTCTACTTTCAGACGCAGCAGGAATTTTTGGGTTTGGTCAATCCGTTCGCGAGATATGGGACTTTGAAGCTAAGAAATGGTTGAGAAGGCATACAATTTTTCGCAATTCTGCTGCTTCAAACGCTTAACCAGAATGGCCTAGGGAAAAAATACACATACCTTTGTAATCGGGCGAGTTTCTACTTTCAGACGCAACAGGAATTTTTGGGTTAGGTCAATCCGTTCGCGAGATATGGGAGTTTGAAGCCAAGAAATGATTGAGTAGGCAAAAAATTTTTCGCAATGCTGCTGCTCCAAACGCTTGACCAGACTGCCCTAGGGAAAAAATACACATACCGTTGTAATCGGGCGAGTTTCTACTTTCAGATGCAATAGGAATTTTTGGGATAGGTCAATCCGTTCGCGAGATATGGGAGTTTGAAGCCAAGAAATGGTTGAGAAGGCAAAAAATATTTCGCAATTCTGCTGCTCCAAACGCTTAACCAGAATGTCCTAGGGAAAACATACGCATACCGTTGTAATCGGGCGAGTTTCTACTTTCAGTTACAATAGGAATTTTTGGGTTCGGTCAATCCGTTCGCGAGATATGGGACTTTGAAGCTAAGAAATGGTTGACAAGACAACAAATTTTTCGCACTTCTGCTGCTCCAATCGCTTAACCAGATTGCCCTAGGGGAAAAATACACGTACCGTTGTAATCGGTCGAGTGTCTACTTTCAAATGCAATAGGAATTTTTGGGTTAGGACAATCCGTTCGCGAGATATGAGAGTTGGAAGCTAAGATATGGTTGAGAAGACAACAAATTTTTCGCAAATCTGCTGCTCCAAACGCTTAACCAGAATGGCCTAGGGAGAAATACGCGTACCGTTGTAATCGGGCGAGTTTCTACTTTCAGTTACAATAGGAATTTTTGGGTTAGGGCAATCCTTTCGCGAGATATGGGACTTTGAAGCTAAGGAATGGTTGTCAAGACAACAAATTTTTCGCACTTCTGCTGCTCCAATCGCTTAACCAGAATGGCCTAGGGGAGAAATACATGTACCGTTGTAATCGGGCGAGTTTCTACTTTCAAGTGCAATAGGAATTTTTGGGTTAGGTCACCCGTTCGCGAGACATGGGAGTTTCAAGCTAAGAGATGGTTGAGAAGACAACAAATTTTTCGCAATTCTGCTGCTCCAAACGCTTAACCAGAATGGCCTAGGGAAAAATACGCGTACCGTTGTAATCGGGCGAGTTTCTACTTTCAAGTGCAATAGGAATTTTTGGGTTAGGTCAATCCGTTCGCGAGATATGGGAGTTTCAAACTAAGAGATGGTTGAGAAGACAACAAATTTTTCGCAATTCTGCTGCTCCAAACGCTTAACCAGAATGGCCTAGGGAAAAATACGCGTACCGTTGTAATCGGCCGAGCTTCTACTTTCAAATTCAATAGGAATTTTTGGGTTAGATCAATCCGTTCGCGCGATATGAGAGTTTGAAGCTAAGAAACGGTTGAGAAGACAACAAATTTTTCGCACTTCTGCTGCTCCAATCGCTTAACCAGAATGCCCTAGGGGAAAAATACACATACCGTTGTAATCGGGCGAGTTTCTACTTTCAAGTGCAATAGGAATTTTTGGGTTAGGTCAATCGGTTCGCGACAAATGGGAGTTTCAAGCTAAGATATGGTTGAGAAGGCAAAAAATTTTTCGCAATTCTGCTGCTCCAAACGCTTAACCAGAATGTCCTAGGGAAAAAATACACACACCGTTCTAATCGGGCGAGTTTCTACTTTCAGTTACAATAGGAATTTTTGGGTTAGGGCAATCCTTTCGCGAGATATGGGACTTTGAAGCTAAGGAATGGTTGTCAAGACAACAAATTTTTCGCACTTCTGCTGCTCCAATCGCTTAACCAGAATGGCCTAGGGGAGAAATACATGTACCGTTGTAATCGGGCGAGTTTCTACTTTCAAGTGCAATAGGAATTTTTGGGTTAGGTCACCCGTTCGCGAGACATGGGAGTTTCAAGCTAAGAGATGGTTGAGAAGACAACAAATTTTTCGCAACTCTGCTGCTCCAAACGCTTAACCAGAATGGCCAAGGGAAAAATACGCGTACCGTTGTAATCGGGCGAGTTTCTACGTTCAAGTGCAATAGGAATTTTTGGGTTAGGTCAATCCGTTCGCGAGATATGGGAGTTTCAAGCTAAGAGATGGTTGAGAAGACAACAAATTTTTCGCAATTCTGCTGCTCCAAACGCTTAACCAGAATGGCCTAGGGAAAAATACGCGTACCGTTGTAATCGGGCGAGTTTCTACGTTCAAGTGCAATAGGAATTTTTGGGTTAGGTCAATCGGTTCGCGACATATGGGAGTTTCAAGCTAAGAAATGGTTGAGAAGACAACAAATTTTTCGCAATTCTGCTGCTCGAAACGCTTAACCAGAATGGCCTAGGGAAAAAATACACATACCGTTGTAATCGGGCGAGTTTCTACTTTCAGATGCAATAGGAATTTTTGGGCTAGGTCAATCCGTTCGCGAGATATGGGAGTTTGAAGCCAAGAAATGGTTGAGAAGGCAAAAAATTTTTCGCAATTCTGCTGCTCCAAACGCTTAACCAGAATTGCCTAGGGAAAAAATACACATACCGTTGTAATCGTGCGAGTTTCTACTTTCAGTTACAATAGGAATTTTTGGGTTCGGTCAATCGGTTCGCGAGATATGGGACTTTGAAGCTAAGAAATGGTTGACAAGACAACAAATTTTTCGCACTCCTTCTGCTCCAATCGCTTAACCAGAATGGCCTAGGGGAAAAATACACGTACCGTTGTAATCGGGCGAGTTTCTACTTTCAAATGCAATAGGAATTTTTGGGTTAGGTCAATCCGTTCGCAAGATATGAGAGTTTGAAGCTAAGAAATGTTTGAGAAGACAACAAATTTTTCGCAATTCTGTTTCTCCAAACGCTTAACCAGAATGGCCTAGGGAAAAAAATCTGCATACCGTCGTAATCGGGCGAGTTTCTACTTTCAGATGCAATAGGAATTTTTGGGTTAGGTCAATCCGTTCGCGAGATATGAGAGTTTGAAGCTAAGAAATGGTTGAGAAGACAACAAATTTTTCGCAATTCTGTTGCTCCAAACGCATAACCAGAATGGCCTAGGGAAAAAATACACATACCGTTGTAATCGGCGAGTTTCTACTTTCAGTTACAATAGGAATTTTTGGGTTCGGTCAATCCGTTCGCGAGATATGGGACTTTGAAACTAAGAAATGGTTGACAAGACAACAAATTCTTCGCAATTCTGCTGCTCCAAACGCTTAACCAGAATGGGCTAGGGAAAAAATTCACATACCGTTATAATTGGGCGAGTTTCTACTTTCAGACGCAACAGGAATTTTTGGGTTAGGACAATCCGTTCGCGAGATATGGAAGTTTGAAGCCAAGAAATGGATGAGAAGGCAAAAAATTTTTCGCAATTCTGCTGCTCCAAACGCTTAAACAGAATGGCCTAGGGAAAAAATACACATACCGTTGTAATCGGGCGAGCTTCTACTTTCAGATGCAATAGGAATTTTTGGGTTTGGTCAATCCGTTTGCGGGTTATGGGAGTTTGAAGCCAAGAAATGGTTGAGAAGGCAAAAAATTTTTGCGCAATTCTGCTGCTCTAAACGCTTAACCAGGATGGCCTAGGGTAAAAATACACATACCGTTGTAATCGGGCGAGTTTCTACTTTCAGATGCAATAGGAATTTTTGGGTTAGGTCATTCCGTTCGCGAGATATGGGAGTTTGAAGACAAGAAATGGTTGAGAAGGCAAAAAATTTTTCGCAATTCTGCTGCTCCAAACGCTGAACCAGAATGGCCTAGGGAAAAAATACACATACCGTTGTAATTGGGCGAGTTTCTACTTTCAAGTGCAATAGGAATTTTTGGGTTAGGTCAATCGGTTCGCGACAAATGGGAGTTTCAAGCTAAGATATGGTTGAGAAGGCAAAAAATTATTCGCAATTCTGCTGCTCCAAACGCTTAACCAGAATGGCCTAGGCAAAAAATACACACACCGTTCTAATCGGGCGAGTTTCTACTTTCAGTTACAATAGGAATTTTTGGGTTAGGGCAATCCTTTCGCGAGATATGGGACTTTGAAGCTAAGGAATGGTTGTCAAGACAACAAATTTTTCGCACTTCTGCTGCTCCAATCGCTTAACCAGAATGGCCTAGGGGAGAAATACATGTACCGTTGTAATCGGGCGAGTTTCTACTTTCAAGTGCAATAGGAATTTTTGGGTTAGGTCACCCGTTCGCGAGACATGGGAGTTTCAAGCTAAGAGATGGTTGAGAAGACAACAAATTTTTCGCAATTCTGCTGCTCCAAACGCTTAACCAGAATGGCCTAGGGAAAAATACGCGTACCGTTGTAATCGGGCGAGTTTCTACGTTCAAGTGCAATAGGAATTTTTGGGTTAGGTCAATCCGTTCGCGAGATATGGGAGTTTCAAGCTAAGAGATGGTTGAGAAGACAACAAATTTTTCGCAATTCTGCTGCTCCAAACGCTTAACCAGAATGGCCTAGGGAAAAATACGCGTACCGTTGTAATCGGGCGAGTTTCTACGTTCAAGTGCAATAGGAATTTTTGGGTTAGGTCAATCGGTTCGCGACATATGGGAGTTTCAAGCTAAGAAATGGTTGAGAAGACAACAAATTTTTCGCAATTCTGCTGCTCGAAACGCTTAACCAGAATGGCCTAGGGAAAAAATACACATACCGTTGTAATCGGGCGAGTTTCTACTTTCAGATGCAATAGGAATTTTTGGGCTAGGTCAATCCGTTCGCGAGATATGGGAGTTTGAAGCCAAGAAATGGTTGAGAAGGCAAAAAATTTTTCGCAATTCTGCTGCTCCAAACGCTTAACCAGAATTGCCTAGGGAAAAAATACACATACCGTTGTAATCGTGCGAGTTTCTACTTTCAGTTACAATAGGAATTTTTGGGTTCGGTCAATCCGTTCGCGAGATATGGGACTTTGAAGCTAAGAAATGGTTGACAAGACAACAAATTTTTCGCACTCCTTCTGCTCCAATCGCTTAACCAGAATGGCCTAGGGGAAAAATACACGTACCGTTGTAATCGGGCGAGTTTCTACTTTCAAATGCAATAGGAATTTTTGGGTTAGGTCAATCCGTTCGCAAGATATGAGAGTTTGAAGCTAAGAAATGTTTGAGAAGACAACAAATTTTTCGCAATTCTGTTTCTCCAAACGCTTGACCAGAATGGCCTAGGGAAAAAAATCTGCATACCGTCGTAATCGGGCGAGTTTCTACTTTCAGATGCAATAGGAATTTTTGGGTTAGGGCAATCCGTTCGCGAGATATGAGAGTTTGAAGCTAAGAAATGGTTGAGAAGACAACAAATTTTTCGCAATTCTGTTGCTCCAAACGCATAACCAGAATGGCCTAGGGAAAAAATACACATACCGTTGTAATCGGCGAGTTTCTACTTTCAGTTACAATAGGAATTTTTGGGTTCGGTCAATCCGTTCGCGAGATATGGGACTTTGAAACTAAGAAATGGTTGACAAGACAACAAATTTTTCGCAATTCTGCTGCTCCAAACGCTTAACCAGAATGGGCTAGGGAAAAAATTCACATACCGTTATAATTGGGCGAGTTTCTACTTTCAGACGCAACAGGAATTTTTGGGTTAGGACAATCCGTTCGCGAGATATGGAAGCTTGAAGCCAAGAAATGGATGAGAAGGCAAAAAATTTTTCGCAATTCTGCTGCTCCAAACGCTTAAACAGAATGAAATAGGGAAAAAATACACATACCGTTGTAATCGGGCGAGCTTCTACTTTCAGATGCAATAGGAATTTTTGGGTTTGGTCAATCCGTTCGCGGGTTATGGGAGTTTGAAGCCAAGAAATGGTTGAGAAGGCAAAAAATTTTTGCGCAATTCTGCTGCTCTAAACGCTTAACCAGGATGGCCTAGGGTAAAAATACACATACCGTTGTAATCGGGCGAGTTTCTACTTTCAGATGCAATAGGAATTTTTGGGTTAGGTCATTCCGTTCGCGAGATATGGGAGTTTGAAGACAAGAAATGGTTGAGAAGGCAAAAAATTTTTCGCAATTCTGCTGCTCCAAACGCTGAACCAGAATGGCCTAGGGAAAAAATACACATACCGTTGTAATTGGGCGAGTTTCTACTTCCAGATGCAATAGGAATTTTTGGGTTAGGTCAATCCGTTCGCGACATATGGGAGTTTGAATCCAAGATATGGTTGAGAAGAGAACAAATTTTTCGCAATTCTGCTGCTCCAAACGCTTAACCAGAATGGCCTAGGGAAAAAATATGCATACCGTTGTCATCGGGCGAGTTTCTACATTCAGACTCAGCAGGAATTTTTGGGTTTGGTCAATCCGTTCGCGAGATATGGGACTTTGAAGCTAAGAAATGGTTGAGAAGACAACAAATTTTTCGCAATTCTGCTGCTCCAAACGCTTAACCAGAATGGCCTAGGGAAAAAATACGCATACCGTTGTAATCGGGCGAGTTTCTACTTTCAGTTACAATAGGAATTTTTGGGTTAGGTCAATCCGTTCGCGAGATATGGGACTTTGAGGCTAAGAAATGGTTGACAAGACAAGAAATTTTTCGCACTTCTGCTGCTCCAATCGCTTAACCAGAATAGCCTAGGGGAAAATACACGTACCGTTGTAATCGGGCGAGTTTCTACTTTCAAATGCAATGGGAATTTTTGTGTTATGTCAATCCGTTCTCGAGATATGGGAGTTTGAAGCTAAGAAATGCTTGAGAAGAGAACAAATTTTTCGCAATTCTGCTGCTCCAAACGCTTAACCAGAATGGCCTAGGGAAAAAATACGCATACCGTTAAAATCGGGCAAGTTTCTACTTTCAGACGCAGCAGGTATGTTTGGGTTTGGTCAATCCGTTCGCGAGATATGGGAGTTTGAAGCTTAGAAATGGTTGAGAAGACAACAAATTTTTCGCACTTCTGCTTCTCCAAACGCTTAACCAGAGTGGCCTAGGGAAAAAATACACATAGCGTTGTAATCGGGAGAGTTTCTACTTTCAGACGCAATAGGAATTTTTGGGTTAGGTCAATCCGTTCGCGAGATATGGGACTTTGAGGCTAAGAAATGGTTGACAAGACAACAAATTTTTCGCAATTCTGCTGCTCCAAACGCTTAACCAGAATGGCCTAGGGAAAAAATACACATACCGTTGTAATCGGGCGAGTTTCTACTTTCAGATGCAATAGGAATTTTGGGTTAGGTCAATCCGTTCGGGAGATAAGGGAGTTTGAAGCCGAGAAATGGTTGAGAAGGCAAAAAATTTTTCGCACTTCTGCTGCTCCAAACGCTTAACCAGAATGGCCTAGGGAAAAAATACACATACCGTTGTAATCGGGCGAGTTTCTGCTTTCAGGTGCAATAGGAATTTTTGGGTTAGCTCAATCCGCTCGCGAGATATGGAACTTTGAAGCTAAGAAATGGTTGACAAGACAACAAATTTTTCGCAATTCTGCAGCTCCAATCGCTTAACCAGAATGGCCTAGGGGAAAAATACACGTACCTTTGTAATCGGGCGAGTTTCTACTTTCAAATGCAATAGCAATTTTTGGGTTAGGCCAATCCGTTCGCGAGATATAAGAGTTTGAAGCTAAGAAATGGTTGAGAAGAGAACAAATTTTTCGCAATTCTGCTGCTCCAAACGCTTAACCAGAATGGCCTAGGGAAAAAATATGCATACCGTTGTAATCGGGCGAGTTTCTACTTTCAGACGCAGCAGGAATTGTTGGGTTTGTTCAATCCGTTCGCGAGATATGGGACTTTGAATCTAAGAAATGGTTGAGAAGACAACAAATTTTTCGCAATTCTGCTGCTCCAAACGCTTAACCAGAATGGCCTAGGGAAAAAACACGCATACTGTTGTAATCGGGCGAGTTTCTACTTTCAGTTACAATAGGAACTTTTGGGTTAGGTCAATCCGTTCGCGAGAAATGGGACTTTGAAGCTAAGAAATGGTTGAGAAGACAACAAATTTTTCGCAATTCTGCTGCTCCAAACGCTTAACCAGAAATCCCTAGGGAAAAAATACGCATACTGTTGTAATCGGGCGAGTTTCTACTTTCAGTTACAATAGGAAATTTTGGGTTAGGTAAATCAGTTCGCGAGATATGGGACTTTGAAGCTAAGAAATGGTTGACAAGACAACAAATTTTTCGCAATTCTGCTGCTCCAAACGCTTAACCAGAATGGCCTAGGGAAAAAATACGCATACCGTTGTAAACGGGCGAGTTTCTACTTTCAGACGCAGCAGGAATGTTTGGGTTTGGTCAATCCGTTCGCGAGATATGGGAGTTTGAAGCTTAGAAATGGTTGAGAAGACTACAAATTTTTCGCAATTCTGCTGCTCCAAACGCTTAACCAGAATGGCCTAGGGAAAAAACACGCATACTGTTGTAATCGGGCGAGTTTCTACTTTCAGTTACAATAGGAACTTTTGGGTTAGGTCAATCCGTTCGCGAGAAATGGGACTTTGAAGCTAAGAAATGGTTGAGAAGACAACAAATTTTTCGCAATTCTGCTGCTCCAAACGCTTAACCAGAAAGCCCTAGGGAAAAAATACGCATACTGTTGTAATCGGGCGAGTTTCTACTTTCAGTTACAATAGGAAATTTTGGGTTAGGTCAATCAGTTCGCGAGATATGGGACTTTGAAGCTAAGAAATGGTTGACAAGACAACAAATTTTTCGCAATTCTGCTGCTCCAATCGCTTAACCAGAATGGCCTAGGGGAAAAATACACGTACCGTTGTAATCGGGCGAGTTTCTACTCTCAAATGCAATAGGAATTTTTGTGTTATGTCAATCCGTTCGCGAGATATGGGAGTTTGAAGCTAAGAAATGCTTGAGAAGAGAACAAATTTTTCGCAATTCTGCTGCTCCAAACGCTTAACCAGAATGGCCTAGGGAAAAAATACGCATACCGTTGTAAACGGGCGAGTTTCTACTTTCAGACGCAGCAGGAATGTTTGGGTTTGGTCAATCCGTTCGCGAGATATGGGAGTTTGAAGCTTAGAAATGGTTGAGAAGACTACAAATTTTTCGCAATTCTGCTGCTCCAAACGCTTAACCAGAATGGCCTAGGGAAAAAACACGCATACTGTTGTAATCGGGCGAGTTTCTACTTTCAGTTACAATAGGAACTTTTGGGTTAGGTCAATCCGTTCGCGAGAAATGGGACTTTGAAGCTAAGAAATGCTTGAGAAGACAACAATTTTTCGCAATTCTGCTGCTCCAAACGCTTAACCAGAGTGGCCTAGGGAAAAAATACACATAGCGTTGTAATCGGGAGAGTTTCTACTTTCAGACGCAACAGGAATTTTTGGGTTAGGTCAATCCGTGCGCGAGATATGGGAGTTTGAAGCCAAGAAATGGTTGAGGAGGCAAAAAATTTTTCGCAATTCTGCTGCTCCAAACGCTTAACCAGAACGGTCTAGGGACAAAATATACATACCGTTGTAATCGGGCGAGTTTCTACCTTCAGATGCAATAGGAATTTCTTGGTTAGTACAAACCGTTCGCGAGATATGGGAGTTTGAAGCCAAGAAATGTTTGGGAAGGCAAAAAATTTTTCGCAATTCTGCTGCTCCAAACGCTTAACCAGAATGGCCTAGGGAAAAAATACACATACCGTTGTAATCGGGCAAGTTTCTACTTTCAGACGCAGCAGGTATGTTTGGGTTTGGTCAATCCGTTCGCGAGATATGGAACTTTGAAGCTAAGAAATGGTTGACAAGACAACAAATTTTTCGCAATTCTGCAGGTCCAATCGCTTAACCAGAATGGCCTAGGGGAAAAATACACGTACCTTTGTAATCGGGCGAGTTTCTACTTTCAAATGCAATAGCAATTTTTGGGTTAGGCCAATCCGTTCGCGAGATATGAGAGTTTGAAGCTAAGAAATGGTTGGGAAGAGAACAAATTTTTTCGCAATTCTGCTGCTCCAAACGCTTAACCAGAATGGCCTAGGGGTACAATACACGTACCGTTGTAATCGGACGAGTTTCTACTTTCAAATGCAATAGGAATTTTTGGGTTAGGCCAATCCCTTCGCGAGATATGAGAGTTTGAAGCTAAGAAATGGTTGAGAAGAGAACAAATTTTTCGCAATTCTGCTGCTCCAAACGCTTAACCAGAATGGCCTAGGGAAAAAATATGCATACCGTTGTAATCGGGCGAGTTTCTACTTTCAGACGCAGCAGGAATTGTTGGGTTTGGTCAATCCGTTCGCGAGATATGGGACTTTGAATCTAAGAAATGGTTGAGAAGACAACAAATTTTTCGCAATTCTGCTGCTCCAATCGCTTAACCAGAATGGCCTAGGGAAAAATACACGTACCGTTGTAATCGGGCGCGTTTCTACTCTCAAATTCAATAGGAATTTTTGTGTTATGTCAATCCGTTCGCGAGATATGGGAGTTTGAAGCTAAGAAATGCTTGAGAAGAGAACAAATTTTTCGCAATTCTGCTGCTCCAAACGCTTAACCAGAATGGCCTAGGGAAAAAATACGCATACCGTTGTAAACGGGCGAGTTTCTACTTTCAGACGCAGCAGGAAAGTTTGGGTTTGGTCAATCCGTTCGCGAGATATGGGAGTTTGAAGCTTAGAAATGGTTGAGAAGACAACAAATTTTTGGCAATTCTGCTGCTCCAAACGCTTAACCAGAATGGCCTAGGGAAAAAATACACATACCGTTGTAATTGGGCGAGTTTCTACTTTCAGATGCAATAGGAATTTTTGGGTTAGGTCAATCCGTTCGCGAGATATGGACTTTGAAGCTAAGAAATGGTTGACAATACAACAATTTTTTCGCAATTCTGCTGCCCCAATCGCTTAACCAGAATGGCCCTAGGGGAAAAATACACGTACCGTTGTAATCGGGCGAGTTTCTACTTTCAAATGCAATAGGAATTTTTGGGTTTGGCCAATCCCTTCGCGAGATATGAGAGTTTGAAGCTAAGAAATGGTTGTGAAGAGAACAAATTTTTCGCAATTCTGCTGCTCCAAACGCTTAACCAGAATGGCCTAGGGAAAAAATACGCATACCATTGTAACCGGGCGAGTTTCTACTTTCAGTTACAATAGGAATTTTTGGGTTAGGTCAATCCGTTCGCGAGATATGGGACTTTGAATCTAAGAAATGGTTGACAAGACAACAAATGTTTCGCAATTCTGCTGCTCCAATCGGTTAACCAGAATGGCCTAGGGGTACAATACACGTACCGTTGTAATCGGGCGAGTTTCTACTTTCAAATGCAGTAGGAATTTTTGGGTTAGGCTAATCCGTTCGCGACATATGAGAGTTTGAAGCTAAGAAATGGTTGGGAAGAGAACAAATTCTTCGCAATTCTGCTGCTCCAAACGCTTAACCAGAATGGCCTAGGGGTACAATACACGTACCGTTGTAATCGGACGAGTTTCTACTTTCAAATGCAATAGGAATTTTTGGGTTAGGCCAATCCGTTCGCGAGATATGAGAGTTTGAAGCTAAGAAATGGTTGGGAAGAGAACAAATTTTTCGCAATTCTGCTGCTCCAAACGCTTAACCAGAATGGCCTAGGGAAAAAATACGCATACCGTTGTAATCGGGCGAGTTTCTACTTTCAGCTACAATAGGAATTTTTGGGTTAGGTCAATCCGTTCGCGAGGTATGGGACTTTGAAGCTAAGAAATGGTTGACAAGACAACAAATTTTTCGCACTTCTGCTGCTCCAATCGCTTAACCAGAATGGCCTAGGGGAAAAATACACGTACCGTTGTAATGGGGCGAGTTTCTACTTTCAGTTACAATAGGAATTTTTGGGTGAGGCCAATCCGTTCGCGAGATATGAGAGTTTGAAGCTAAGAAATGGTTGAGAAGAGAACAAATTTTTCGCAATTCTGCTGCTCCAAACGCTTAACCAGAATGGCCTAGGGGAAAAATACACGTACCTTTGTAATCGGGCGAGTTTCTACTTTCAAATGCAATAGCAATTTTTGGGTTAGGCCAATCCGTTCGCGAGATATAAGAGTTTGAAGCTAAGAAATGGTTGAGAAGAGAACAAATTTTTCGCAATTCTGCTGCTCCAAACGCTTAACCAGAATGGCCTAGGGAAAAAATATGCATACCGTTGTAATCGGGCGAGTTTCTACTTTCAGACGCAGCAGGAATTGTTGGGTTTGGTCAATCCGTTCGCGAGATATGGGACTTTGAATCTAAGAAATGGTTGAGAAGACAACAAATTTTTCGCAATTCTGCTGCTCCAAACGCTTAACCAGAATGGCCTAGGGAAAAAACACGCATACTGTTGTAATCGGGCGAGTTTCTACTTTCAGTTACAATAGGAACTTTTGGGTTAGGTCAATCCGTTCGCGAGATATGGGACTTTGAAGCTAAGAAATGGTTGAGAAGACAACAAATTTTTCGCAATTCTGCTGCTCCAAACGCTTAACCAGAAAGCCCTAGGGAAAAAATACGCATACTGTTGTAATCGGGCGAGTTTCTACTTTCAGTTACAATAGGAAATTTTGGTTTAGGTCAATCAGTTCGCGAGATATGGGACTTTGAAGCTAAGAAATGGTTGACAAGACAACAAATTTTTCGCACTCCTTCTGCTCCAATCGCTTAACCAGAATGGCCTAGGGGAAAAATACACGTACCGTTGTAATCGGGCGAGTTTCTACTTTCAAATGCAATAGGAATTTTTGGGTTAGGTCAATCCGTTCGCGAGATATGAGAGTTTGAAGCTAAGAATTGGTTGAGAAGACAACAAATTTTCGCAATTCTGTTGCTCCAAACGCTTAACCAGAATGGCCTAGGGAAAAAAATCTGCATACCGTTATAATTGGGCGAGTTTCTACTTTCAGACGCAACAGGAATTTTTGGGTTAGGACAATCCGTTCGCGAGATATGGAAGTTTGAAGCCATGAAATGGTTGAGAAGGCAAAAAATTTTGCGCAATTCTGCTGCTCCAAACGCTTAAACAGAATGGCCTAGGGAAAAAATACACATACCGTTGTAATCGGGCGAGCTTCTACTTTCAGATGCAATAGGAATTTTTGGGTTTGGTCAATCCGTTCGCGAGATATGGGAGTTTGAAGCTAAGAAATGGTTGAGAAGAGAACAAATTTTTCGCAATTCTGCTGCTCCAAACGCTTAACCAGAATGGCCTAGGGAAAAAATACACAAACCGTTGTAATCGGGCGAGTTTCTACGTTCAGTTCCAATAGGAATTTTTGGGTTAGGTCAATCCGTTCGGGAGATATGGGAGTTTCAAGCCAAGAAATGGTTGAGAAGGCAAAAAATTTTTCGCAATTCTGCTGCTCCAAACGCTTAACCAGAATGGCCTAGGGGAAAAATACGCATACCGTTGTAATCGGGCGAGTTTCTACTTTCAGTTACAATAGGAATTTTTGGGTTAGGTCAATCCGTTCGCGAGGTATGGAACTTTGAAGCTAAGAAATGGTTGACAAGACAACAAATTTTTCGCAATTCTGCAGCTCCAATCGCTTAACCAGAATGGCCTAGGGGAAAAATACACGTACCTTTGTAATCGGGCGAGTTTCTACTTTCAAATGCAATAGCAATTTTTGGGTTAGGCCAATCCGTTCGCGAGATATAAGAGTTTGAAGCTAAGAAATGGTTGAGAAGAGAACAAATTTTTCGCAATTCTGCTGCTCCAAACGCTTAACCAGAATGGCCTAGGGAAAAAATATGCATACCGTTGTAATCGGGCGAGTTTCTACTTTCAGACGCAGCAGGAATTGTTGGGTTTGGTCAATCCGTTCGCGAGATATGGGAGTTTGAAGCCAAGAAATGGTTGAGGAGGCAAAAAATTTTTGGCAATTCTGCTGCTCCAAACGCTTAACCAGAATGGCCTAGGGAAAAAATACACATACCATTGTAATCGGGCGAGTTTCTACCTTCAGATGCAATAGGACTTTCTTGGTTAGGACAATCCGTTCGCGAGATATGGGAGTTTGAAGCCAGGAAATGTTTGGGAAGGCAAAAAATTTTTCGCAATTCTGCTGCTCCAAACGCTTAACCAGAATGGCCTAGGGAAAAAATACACATACCGTTGTAATCGGGCGAGTTTCTACTTTCAGATGCAATAGGAATTTTGGGTTAGGTCAATCCGTTCGCGAGATAAGGGAGTTTGAAGCCGAGAAATGGTTGAGAAGGCAAAAAATTTTTCGCACTTCTGCTGCTCGAAACGCTTAACCAGAATGGCCTAGGGAAAAAATACACATACCGTTGTAATCGGGCGAGTTTCTACTTTCAGTTACAATAGGAATTTTTGGGTTCGGTCAATCCGTTCGCGAGATATGGGACTTTGAAGCTAAGAAATGGTTGACAAGACAACAAATTTTTCGCACTCCTTCTGCTCCAATCGCTTAACCAGAATGGCCTAGGGGAAAAATACACGTACCGTTGTAATCGGGCGTGTTTCTACTTTCAAATGCAATAGGAATTTTTGGGTTAGGTCTATCCGTTCGCGAGATATGAGAGTTTGAAGCTAATAAATGGTTGAGAAGACAACAAATTTTTCGCAATTCTGCGGCTCCAAACGCTTAACCAGAATGGCCTCGGGACAAAATACACATACCGTTGTAATCGGGCGAGTTTCTACTTTCAGTTACAATAGGAATTTTTGGGTTCGGTCAATCCGTTCGCGAGATATGGGACTTTGAAGCTAAGAAATGGTTGACAAGACAACAAATTTTTCGCACTTCTGCTGCTCCAATCGCTTAACCAGAATGCCCTAGGGGAAAAATACACGTACCGTTGTAATCGGGCGAGTTTCTACTTTCAGTTACAATAGGAATTTTTGGGTTCGGTCAATCCGTTCGCGAGATATGGGACTTTGAAACTAAGAAATGGTTGACAAGACAACAAATTTTTCGCAATTCTGCTGCTCCAAACGCTTAACAAGAATGGCCTAGGGAAAAAATACACATACCGTTGTAATTGGGCGAGTTTCTACTTTCAGATGCAATAGGACTTTTTGGGTTATGTCAATCCGTTCGCGAGATATGGGAGTTTGAAGCCAAGAAATGGTTGAGAAGACAACAAATTTTTCGCAATTCTGCTGCTCGAAACGCTTAACCAGAATGGCCTAGGGAAAAAATACACATACCGTTGTAATCGGGCGAGTTTCTACTTTCAGTTACAATAGGAATTTTTGGGTTCGGTCAATCCGTTCGCGAGATATGGGACTTTGAAGCTAAGAAATGGTTGGCAAGACAACAAATTTTTCGCACTCCTTCTGCTCCAATCGCTTAACCAGAATGGCCTAGGGGAAAAATACACGTACCGTTGTAATCGGGCGTGTTTCTACTTTCAAATGCAATAGGAATTTTTGGGTTAGGTCTATCCGTTCGCGAGATATGAGAGTTTGAAGCTAATAAATGGTTGAGAAGACAACAAATTTTTCGCAATTCTGCTGCTCCAAACGCTTAACCAGAATGGCCTCGGGACAAAATACACATACCGTTGTAATCGGGCGAGTTTCTACTTTCAGTTACAATAGGAATTTTTGGGTTCGGTCAATCCGTTCGCGAGATATGGGACTTTGAAGCTAAGAAATGGTTGACAAGACAACAAATTTTTCGCACTTCTGCTGCTCCAATCGCTTAACCAGAATGCCCTAGGGGAAAAATACACGTACCGTTGTAATCGGGCGAGTTTCTACTTTCAGTTACAATAGGAATTTTTGGGTTCGGTCAATCCGTTCGCGAGATATGGGACTTTGAAGCTAAGAAATGGTTGAGAAGACAACAAATTTTTCGCAATTCTGCTGCTCCAAACGCTTAACCAGAAATCCCTAGGGAAAAAATACGAATACTGTTGTAATCGGGCGAGTTTCTACTTTCAGACGCAGCAGGAATTTTTGGGTTTGGTCAATCCGTTCGCGAGATATGGGACTTTGAAGCTAAGAAATGGTTGAGAAGACAACAAATTTTTCGCAATTCTGCTGCTCCAAACGCTTAACCAGAATGGCCTAGGGAAAAAATGCGCATACTGTTGTAATCGGGAGAGTTTCTACTTTCAGACGCAACAGGAATTTTTGGGTTAGGTCAATCCGTTCGCGAGATATGGGAGTTTGAAGCCAAGAAATGGTTGAGGAGGCAAAAAATTTTTGGCAATTCTGCTGCTCCAAACGCTTAACCAGAATGGCCTAGGGAAAAAATACACATACCATTGTAATCGGGCGAGTTTCTACCTTAAGATGCAATAGGAATTTCTTGGTTAGGACAATCCGTTCGCGAGATATGGGAGTTTGAAGCCAGGAAATGTTTGGGAAGGCAAAAAATTTTTCGCAATTCTGCTGCTCCAAACGCTTAACCAGAATGGCCTAGGGAAAAAATACACATACCGTTGTAATCGGGCGAGTTTCTACTTTCAGATGCAATAGGAATTTTGGGTTAGGTCAATCCGTTCGCGAGATAAGGGAGTTTGAAGCCGAGAAATGGTTGAGAAGGCAAAAAATTTTTCGCACTTCTGCTGCTCGAAACGCTTAACCAGAATGGCCTAGGGAAAAAATACACATACCGTTGTAATCGGGCGAGTTTCTGCTTTCAGATGCAATAGGAATTTTTGGGTTAGCTCGATCCGTTCGCGAGATATGGAACTTTGAAGCTAAGAAATGGCTGACAAGACATCAAATTTTTCGCAATTCTGCAGCTCCAATCGCTTAACCAGAATGGCCTAGGGGAAAAATACACGTACCTTTGTAATCGGGCGAGTTTCTACTTTCAAATGCAATAGGAATTCTTGGGTTAGGCCAATCCGTTCGCGAGATATGTGAGTTTGAAGCTAAGAAATGGATGAGAAGAGAACAAATTTTTCGCAATTCTGCTGCTCCAAACGCTTAACCAGAATGGCCTAGGGAAAAAATATGCATACCGTTGTAATCGGGCGAGTTTCTACTTTCAGACGCAGCAGGAATTTTTGGGTTTGGTCAATCCGTTCGCGAGATATGGGACTTTGAAGCTAAGAAATGGTTGAGAAGACAACAAATTTTTCGCAATTCTGCTGCTCCAAACGCTTAACCAGAATGGCCTAGGGAAAAAATGCGCATACTGTTGTAATCGGGCGAGTTTCTACTTTCAGTTACAATTGGAACATTTGGGTTAGGTCAATCAGTTCGCGAGATATGGGACTTTGAAGCTAAGAAATGGTTGACAAGACAACAAATTTTTCGCACTTCTGCTGCTCCAATCGCTTAACCAGAATGACCCAGGGGAAAAATACACGTACCGTTGTAATCGGGCGAGTTTCTACTTTCAAATGCAATAGGAATTTTTGGGTTAGGTCAATCCGTTCGCGAGATATGGGAGTTTGAAGCTAAGAAATGCTTGAGAAGAGAACAAATTTTTCGCAATTCTGCTGCTCCAAACGCTTAACCAGAATGGCCTAGGGAAAAAATACACATACCGTTGTAATCGGGCGAGTTTCTACTTTCATATGCAATAGGAATTTTTGGGTTAGGTAACTCCGTTCGCGAGATATGGGAGTTTGAAGCTAAGAAATGGTTGAGAAGACAACAAATTTTTCGCAATTCTGCTGCTCCAAACGCTTAACCAGTATGGCCTAGGGAAAAAATAAGCATACCGTTGTAATCGGGCGAATTTCTACTTTCAGACGCAGCAGGAATTTTTGGGTTTGGTCAATCCGTTCGCGAGATATGGGACTTTGAAGCTAAGAAATGGTTGAGAAGACAACAAATTTTTCGCAATTCTGCTGCTCCAAACGCTTAACCAGAATGGCCTAGGGAGAAAATACGCATACCGTTGTAATCGGGCGAGTTTCTACTTTCAGTTACAATAGGAATTTTTCGGTTAGGTCAATCCGTTCGCGAGATATGGGACTTTGAAGCTAAGAAATGGTTGACAAGGCAACAAATTTTTCGCAATTCTGCTGCTCCAATCGCTTAACCAGAGTGGCCTAGGGAAAAAATACGCATACCGTTGTAATCGGGCGAGTTTCTACTTTCAGTTACAATAGGAATTTTTGGGTTAGTTCAATCCGTTCGCGAGATATGGGACTTTGAAGCTAAGAAATGGTTGACAAGACAACAAATTTTTCGCACTTCTGCTGCTCCAATCGCTTAACCAGAATGACCCAGGGGAAAAATACACGTACCGTTGTAATCGGGCGAGTTTCTACTTTCAAATGCAATAGGAATTTTGGGGTTAGGTCAATCCGTTCGCGAGATATGGGAGTTTGAAGCCAAGAAATGGTTGAGGAGGCAAAAAATTTTTCGCAATTCTGATGCTCCAAACGCTTAACCAGTATGGCCTAGGGAAAAAATACACGTACCGTTGTAATCGGGCGAGTTTCTACTTTCAGTTACAATAGGAATTTTTGGGTTAGTTCAATCCGTTCGCGAGATATGGGACTTTGAAGCTAAGAAATGGTTGACAAGACAACAAATTTTTCGCAATTCTGCTGCTCCAATCGCTTTACCAGAATGGCCTAGGGGAAAAATACACGTACCGTTGTAATCGGGCGAGTTTCTACTTTCAAAGGCAATCGGAATTTTTGTGTTATGTCAATCCGTTCGCGAGATATGGGAGTTTGAAGCTAAGAAATGCTTGAGAAGAGAACAAATTTTTCGCAATTCTGCTGCTCCAAACGCTTAACCAGAATGGCCTAGGAAAAAAATACGCTTACCGTTGTAATCGGGCGAGTTTCTACTTTCAGACGCAGCAGGAATGTTTGGGTTTGGTCAATCCGTTCGCGAGATATGGGAGTTTGAACTTAGAAATGGTTGAGGAGGCAACAAATTTTGCGCACTTCTGCTACTCCGAACGCTTAACCAGAATGGCGTAGGGAAAAAATACACACAGCGTTGTAATCGGGAGAGTTTCTACTTTCAGACGCAACAGGAATTTTTGGGTTAGGTCAATCCGTTCGCGAGATATGGGAGTTTGAAGCCAAGAAATGGTTGAGGAGGCAAAAAATTTTTCGCAATTCTGATGCTCCAAACGCTTAACCAGTATGGCCTAGGGAAAAAATACACGTACCGTTGTAATCGGGCGAGTTTCTACTTTCAGTTACAATAGGAATTTTTGGGTTAGGTCAATACGTTCGCGAGATATGGGACTTTGAAGCTAAGAAATGGTTGACAAGACAACAAATTTTTCGCACTTCTGCTGCTCCAAACGCTTAACCAGAATGGCCTAGGGAAAAAATACACATACCGTTGTAATCGGGCGAGTTTCTACTTTCAGATGCAATAGGAATTTTTGGGTTAGGTCAATCCGTTCGCGAGATATGGGAGTTTGAACTTAGAAATGGTTGAGAAGACAACAAATTTTTCGCACTTCTGCTGCTCCGAACGCTTAACCAGAATGGCGTAGGGAAAAAATACACACAGCGTTGTAATCGGGAGAGTTTCTACTTTCAGACGCAACAGGAATTTTTGGGTTAGGTCAATCCGTTCGCGAGATATGGGAGTTTGAAGCCAAGAAATGGTTGAGGAGGCAAAAAATTTTTCGCAATTCTGATGCTCCAAACGCTTAACCAGTATGGCCTAGGGAAAAAATACACGTACCGTTGTAATCGGGCGAGTTTCTACTTTCAGTTACAATAGGAATTTTTGGGTTAGGTCAATACGTTCGCGAGATATGGGACTTTGAAGCTAAGAAATGGTTGACAAGACAACAAATTTTTCGCACTTCTGCTGCTCCAAACGCTTAACCAGAATGGCCTAGGGAAAAAATACACATACCGTTGTAATCGGGCGAGTTTCTACTTTCAGATGCAATAGGAATTTTTGGGTTAGGTCAATCCGTTCGCGAGATATGGGAGTTTGAAGCTAGGAAATGGTTGAGAAGGCAAAAAATTTTTCGCAATTCTGCTGCTCCAAACGCTTAACCAGAATGGCCTAGGGAAAAAATACACATACCGTTGTAATCGGGCGAGTTTCTACTTTCAGATGCAACAGGAATTTTTGGGCTAGGTCAATCCGTTCGCGAGATATGGTAGCTTGAGGCTAAGAAATGGTTGCGAAGACAACAAATTTTTCGCACTTCTGCTGCTCCAAACGCTTAACCAGAATGGCCCAGGGAAAAAACACACATACCGTTGTAATCGGGCGAGTTTCTACTTTCAGTTACAATAGGAATTTTTGGGTTAGGTCAATCCGTTCGCGAGATATGGGAGTTTGAAACTAAGAAATGGTTGAGAAGACAACAAATTTTTCGCACTTCTGCTGCTCCAAACGCTTAACCAGAATGGCCTAGCGAAAAAATACACATACCGTTGTAATCGGGCGAGTTTCTACTTTCAAATGCAATAGGAATTTTTGGGTTAGGTCAATCCGTTCGCGAGATATGGGAGTTTGAAGCTAAGAAATGGTTGAGAAGACAACAAATTTTTCGCACTTCTGCTGCTCCAAACGCTTAACCAGAATGCCCTAGGGAAAAAATACACATACCGTTGTAATCGGGCGAGTTTCTACTTTCAGTTACAATAGGAATTTTTGGGTTAGGTCAATCCGTTCGCGAGATATGGGACTTTGAAGCTAAGAAATGGTTGACAAGACAACAAATTTTTCGCAATTCTGCTGCTCCAAACGCTTAACCAGAATGGGCTAGGGAAAAAATACACATACCGTTGTAATCGGGAGAGTTTCTACTTTCACAAGCATCAGGAATTTTTGGGTTTGGTCAATCCGCTCGCGAGATATGGGAGTTTGAAGCCAAGAAATGGTTGAGAAGGCATAAAATTTTTCGCAATTCTGCTGATCCAAACGCTTAACCAGAATGGCCTAGGGGAAAAATACACGTACAGTTGTAATCGGGCGAGTTTCTACTTTCAGATGCAATAGGAATTTTTGGGTTAGGTCAATCCGTTCGCGAGATATGGGAGTTTGAAACTAAGAAATGGTTGAGAAGACAACAAATTTTTCGCACTTCTGCTGCTCCAAACGCTTAACCAGAATGGCCTAGGGAAAAAATACACATACCGTTGTAATCGGGCGAGTTTCTACTTTCAGTTACAATAGGAATTTTTGGGTTCGGTCAATCCGTTCGCGAGATATGGGACTTTGAAGCTAAGAAATGGTTGACAAGACAACAAATTTTTCGCAATTCTGCTGCTCCAAACGCTTAACCAGAATGGGCTAGGGAAAAAATACACATACCGTTGTAATCGGGAGAGTTTCTACTTTCACAAGCATCAGGAATTTTTGGGTTTGGTCAATCCGCTCGCGAGATATGGGAGTTTGAAGCCAAGAAATGGTTGAGAAGGCATAAAATTTTTCGCAATTCTGCTGATCCAAACGCTTAACCAGAATGGCCTAGGGGAAAAATACACGTACCGTTGTAATCGGGCGAGTTTCTACTTTCAGATGCAATAGGAATTTTTGGGTTAGGTCAATCCGTTCGCGAGATATGGGAGTTTGAAACTAAGAAATGGTTGAGAAGACAACAAATTTTTCGCACTTCTGCTGCTCCAAACGCTTAACCAGAATGGCCTAGGGAAAAAATACACATACCGTTGTAATCGGGCGAGTTTCTACTTTCAGTTACAATAGGAATTTTTGGGTTCGGTCAATCCGTTCGCGAGATATGGGACTTTGAAGCTAAGAAATGGTTGACAAGACCACAAATTTTTCGCACTTCTGCTGCTCCAATCGCTTGACCAGAATGCCCTAGGGGAAAAATACACGTACCGTTGTAATCGGCCGAGTTTCTACTTTCAAATGCAATAGGAATTTTTGGGTTAGGACAATCCGTTCGCGAGATATGAGAGTTTCCAGCTAAGAAATGGTTGAGAAAACAACAAATTATTCGCAATTCTGCTCCTCCAAACGCTTAACCAGAATGCCCTAGGGAAAAAATACACATACCTTTGTAATCGGGCGAGTTTCTACTTTCAGATGCAATAGGAATTTTTGGGTTAGGTCAATCCGTTCGCGAGATATGGGAGTTTGAAGCCAAGAAATGGTTGAGAAGGCAAAAAATTTTTCGCAATTCTGCTGCTCCAAACGCTTAACCAGAATGGCCTAGGGAAAAAATACACATACCGTTGTAATCGGGCGAGTTTCTACTTTCAGATGCAATAAGAATTTTTGGGTTAGGTCAATCCGTTCGCGAGATATGGGAGTTTGAAGCTAAGAAATGGTTGAGAAGGCAACAAATTTTTCGCAAATCTGCTGCTCCAAACGCTTAACCAGAATGGCCTAGGGAAAAAATACGCATACCGTTGTAATCGGGCGAGTTTCTACTTTCAGTTACAATAGGACTTTTTGGGTTAGGTCAATCCGTTCGCGAGATATGGGAGTTTGAAGCTAAGAAATGGTTGAGAAGACAACAAATTTTTCGCACTTCTGCTGCTCCAAACGCTTAACCAGAATGGCCTAGGGAAAAAATACACATACCGTTGAAATCGTGCGAGTTTCTACTTTCAGACGCAACAGGAATTTTTGGGTTAGGTCAATCCGTTCGCGAGATATGGGAGTTTGAATGTAGGAAATGGTTGAGAAGGCAAAAAATTTTTCGCAATTCTGCTGCTCCAAACGCTTAACCAGAATGGCCTAGGGAAAAAATACACATACCGTTGTAATCGGGCGAGTTTCTACTTTCAGTTACAATAGGAATTTTTGGGTTAGGTCAATCCGTTCCCGAGCTATCGGACTTTGAAGCTAAGAAATGGTTGACAAGACAACAAATTTTTCGCACTTCTGCTGCCCCAATCGCTTAACCAGAATGGCCTAGGGGAAAAATACACGTACCGTTGTAATCGGGCGAGTTTCTGCTTTCAAATGCAATAGGAATTTTTTGGGTTAGGCCGATCCGTTCGCGAGATATGGGAGTTTGAAGCTAAGAAATGGTTGAGAAGACAACAAATTTTTCGCACTTCTGCTGCTCCAAACGCTTAACCAGAATGGCCTAGGGAAAAAATACACATACCGTTGAAATCGTGCGAGTTTCTACTTTCAGACGCAACAGGAATTTTTGGGTTAGGTCAATCCGTTCGCGAGATATGGGAGTTTGAAGGTAGGAAATGGTTGAGAAGGCAAAAAATTTTTCGCAATTCTGCTGCTCCAAACGCTTAACCAGAATGGCCTAGGGAAAAAATACACATACCGTTGTAATCGGGCGAGTTTCTACTTTCAGATGCAACAGGAATTTTTGGGCTAGGTCAATCCGTTCGCGAGATATGGTAGCTTGAGGCTAAGAAATGGTTGCGAAGACAACAAATTTTTCGCACTTCTGCTGCTCCAAACGCTTAACCAGAATGGCCCAGGGAAAAAACACACATACCGTTGTAATCGGGCGAGTTTCTACTTTCAGTTACAATAGGAATTTTTGGGTTAGGTCAATCCGTTCGCGAGATATGGGAGTTTGAAACTAAGAAATGGTTGAGAAGACAACAAATTTTTCGCACTTCTGCTGCTCCAAACGCTTAACCAGAATGCCCTAGGGAAAAAATACACATACCGTTGTAATCGGGCGAGTTTCTACTTTCAGTTACAATAGGAATTTTTGGGTTAGGTCAATCCGTTCGCGAGATATGGGACTTTGAAGCTAAGAAATGGTTGAGAAGGCAAAATATTTTTCGCAATTCTGCTGCTCCAAACGCATAACCAGAATGGGCTAGGGAAAAAATACACATACCGTTGTAATCGGGAGAGTTTCTACTTTCACAAGCATCAGGAATTTTTGGGTTTGGTCAATCCGCTCGCGAGATATGGGAGTTTGAAGCCAAGAAATGGTTGAGAAGACAATAAATTTTTCGCAAATCTGCTGCTCCAAACGCTTAACCAGAATGGCCTAGGGAAAAAATACGCATACCGTTGTAATCGGGCGAGTTTCTACTTTCAGTTACAATAGGACTTTTTGGGTTAGGTCAATCCGTTCGCGAGATATGGGAGTTTGAAGCTAAGAAATGGTTGAGAAGACAACAAATTTTTCGCACTTCTGCTGCTCCAAACGCTTAACCAGAATGCCCTAGGGAAAAAATACACATACCGTTGTAATCGGGCGAGTTTCTACTTTCAGTTACAATAGGAATTTTTGGGTTAGGTCAATCCGTTCGCGAGATATGGGACTTTGAAGCTAAGAAATGGTTGACAAGACAACAAATTTTTCGCAATTCTGCTGCTCCAAACGCTTAACCAGAATGGGCTAGGGAAAAAATACACATACCGTTGTAATCGGGAGAGTTTCTACTTTCACAAGCATCAGGAATTTTTGGGTTTGGTCAATCCGCTCGCGAGATATGGGAGTTTGAAGCCAAGAAATGGTTGAGAAGGCATAAAATTTTTCGCAATTCTGCTGATCCAAACGCTTAACCAGAATGGCCTAGGGGAAAAATACACGTACCGTTGTAATCGGGCGAGTTTCTACTTTCAGTTACAATAGGAATTTTTGGGTTCGGTCAATCCGTTCGCGAGATATGGGACTTTGAAGCTAAGAAATGGTTGACAAGACAACAAATTTTTCGCAATTCTGCTGCTCCAAACGCTTAACCAGAATGGGCTAGGGAAAAAATACACATACCGTTGTAATCGGGAGAGTTTCTACTTTCACAAGCATCAGGAATTTTTGGGTTTGGTCAATCCGCTCGCGAGATATGGGAGTTTGAAGCCAAGAAATGGTTGAGAAGGCATAAAATTTTTCGCAATTCTGCTGATCCAAACGCTTAACCAGAATGGCCTAGGGGAAAAATACACGTACCGTTGTAATCGGGCGAGTTTCTACTTTCAGATGCAATAGGAATTTTTGGGTTAGGTCAATCCGTTCGCGAGATATGGGAGTTTGAAACTAAGAAATGGTTGAGAAGACAACAAATTTTTCGCACTTCTGCTGCTCCAAACGCTTAACCAGAATGGCCTAGGGAAAAAATACACATACCGTTGTAATCGGGCGAGTTTCTACTTTCAGTTACAATAGGAATTTTTGGGTTCGGTCAATCCGTTCGCGAGATATGGGACTTTGAAGCTAAGAAATGGTTGACAAGACCACAAATTTTTCGCACTTCTGCTGCTCCAATCGCTTGACCAGAATGCCCTAGGGGAAAAATACACGTACCGTTGTAATCGGCCGAGTTTCTACTTTCAAATGCAATAGGAATTTTTGGGTTAGGACAATCCGTTCGCGAGATATGAGAGTTTCCAGCTAAGAAATGGTTGAGAAGACAACAAATTATTCGCAATTCTGCTCCTCCAAACGCTTAACCAGAATGCCCTAGGGAAAAAATACACATACCTTTGTAATCGGGCGAGTTTCTACTTTCAGATGCAATAGGAATTTTTGGGTTAGGTCAATCCGTTCGCGAGATATGGGAGTTTGAAGCCAAGAAATGGTTGAGAAGGCAAAAAATTTTTCGCAATTCTGCTGCTCCAAACGCTTAACCAGAATGGCCTAGGGAAAAAATACACATACCGTTGTAATCGGGCGAGTTTCTACTTTCAGATGCAATAAGAATTTTTGGGTTAGGTCAATCCGTTCGCGAGATATGGGAGTTTGAAGCTAAGAAATGGTTGAGAAGGCAACAAATTTTTCGCAAATCTGCTGCTCCAAACGCTTAACCAGAATGGCCTAGGGAAAAAATACGCATACCGTTGTAATCGGGCGAGTTTCTACTTTCAGTTACAATAGGACTTTTTGGGTTAGGTCAATCCGTTCGCGAGATATGGGACTTTGAAGCTAAGAAATGGTTGAGAAGACAACAAATTTTTCGCAATTCTGCTGCTCCAAACGCTTAACCAGAATGGCCTAGGGAAAAAATACGCATACCGTTGTAATCGGGCGAGTTTCTACTTTCAGACGCAGCAGGTATTTTTGGGTTTGGTCAATCCGTTCGCGAGATATGGGACTTTGAAGCTAAGAAATGGTTGAGAATACAACAAATTTTTCGCAATTCTGCTGCTCCAAACGCTTAACCAGAATGGCCTAGGGAAAAAAAAAGCATACCGTTGTAATCGGGCGAGTTTCTACTTTCTGTTACAATAGGAATTTTTCGGTTAGGTCAATCCGTTCGCGAGATATGGGACTTTGAAGCTAAGAAATGGTTGAGAAGACAACAAATTTTTCGCAATTCTGCTGCTCCAAACGCTTAACCAGAATGGCCTAGGGAAAAAATACGCATACCGTTGTAATCGGGCGAGTTTCTACTTTCAGACGCAGCAGGTATTTTTGGGTTTGGTCAATCCGTTCGCGAGATATGGGACTTTGAAGCTAAGAAATGGTTGAGAAGACAACAAATTTTTCGCAATTCTGCTGCTCCAAACGCTTAACCAGAATGGCCTAGGGAAAAAATACGCATACCGTTGTAATCGGGCGAGTTTCTACTTTCTGTTACAATAGGAATTTTTGGGTTAGGTCGATCCGTTCGCGAGATATGGGACTTTGAAGGTAAGAAATGGTTGACAAGACAACAAATTTTTCGCAATTCTGCTGCTCCAAACGCTTAACCAGAATGGCCTAGGGAAAAAATACGCATACCGTTGTAATCGGGCGAGTTTCTACTTTCAGTTACAATAGGAATTTTTGGGTTAGGTCAATCCGTTCGCGAGATATGGGACTTTGAATCTAAGAAATGGTTGAGAAGGCAAAAATTTTTCGCAATTCTGCTGCTCCAAACGCTTAACCAGAATGGCCTAGGGAAAAAATACACATACCGTTGAAATCGTGAGAGTTTCTACTTTCAGACGCAACAGGAATTTTTGGGATAGGTCAATCCGTTCGCGAGATATGGGAGTTTGAAGCTAGGAAATGGTTGAGAAGGCAAAAAATTTTTCGCAATTCTGCTCCTCCAAACGCTTAACCAGAATGGCCTAGGGAAAAAATACACATACCGTTGTAATCGGGCGAGTTTCTACTTTCAGTTGCAATAGGAATTTTTGGGTTAGGTCAATCCGTTCGCGAGATATGGGACTTTGAAGCTAAGAAATGGTTGACAAGACAACAAATTTTTCGCACTTCTGCTGCTCCAATCGCTTAACCAGAATGACACAGGAGAAAAATACACATACCGCTGTAATCGGGCGAGTTTCTACTTTCAAATGCAAAAGGAATTTTTGGGTTAGGTCAATCCGTTCGCGAGATATGGGAGTTCGAAGCTAAGAAATGGTTGTCAAGACAACAAATTTTTCGCACTTCTGCTGCCCCAATCGCTTAACCAGAACGGCCTAGGGGAAAAATACACGTACCGTTGTAATCGGGCGAGTTTCTTGTTTCAAATGCAATAGGAATTTTTGGGTTAGGTCAATCCGTTCGCGAGATATGGGAGTTTGAAGCTAAGAAATGGTTGAGAAGACAACAAATTTTTCGCAATTCTGCTGCTCCAAACGCTTAACCAGAATGGCCTAGGGAAAAAATACGCGTACCGTTGTAATCGGGCGAGTTTCAACTTTCTGTTACAATAGGAATTTTTGGGTTAGGTCAATCCGTTCGCGAGATATGGGACTTTGAAGCTAAGAAATGGTTGACGAGACAACAAATTTTTCGCAATTCTGCTGCTCCAAACGCTTAACCAGAATGGCCTAGGGAAAAAATACGCATACCGTTGTAATCGGGCGAGTTTCTACTTTCAGTTACAATAGGAATTTTTGGGTTAGGTCAATCCGTTCGCGAGATATGGGACTTTGAAGCTAAGAAATGGTTGACAAGACAACAAATTTTTCGCACTTCTGCTGCTCCAAACGCTTAACCAGAATGGCCTAGGGAAAAAATACGCATACCGTTGTAATCGGGCGAGTTTCTACTTTCTGTTACAATAGGAATTTTTGGGTTAGGTCAATCCGTTCGCGAGATATGGGACTTTGAAGCTAAGAAATGGTTGACAAGACAACAAATTTTTCGCACTTCTGCTGCTCCAAACGCTTAACCAGAATGGCCTAGGGAAAAAATACACATACCGTTGTAATCGGGCGAGTTTCTACTTTCAAATGCAATAGGAATTTTTGGGTTAGGTCAATCCGTTCGCGAGATATGGGAGTTTGAATCTAAGAAATGGTTGAGCAGAGAACAAATTTTTCGCAATTCTGCTACTCCAAACGCTTAACCAGAATGGCCTAGCGAAAAAATACACATACCGTTGTAATCGGGCGAGTTTCTACTTTCAAATGCAATAGGAATTTTTGGGTTAGGTCAATCCGTTCGCGAGATATGGGAGTTTGAAGCTAAGAAATGGTTGAGAAGACAACAAATTTTTCGCAATTCTGCTGCTCCAAACGCTTAACCAGAATGGCCTAGGGAAAAAATACGCATACCGTTGTAATCGGGCGAGTTTCTACTTTCTGTTACAATAGGAATTTTTGGGTTAGGTCAATCCGTTCGCGAGATATGGGACTTTGAAGCTAAGAAATGGTTGACAAGACAACAAATTTTTCGCAATTCTTCTGCTCCAAACGCTTAACCAGAATGGCCTAGGGAAAAAATACGCATACCGTTGTAATCGGGCGAGTATCTACTTTCAGTTACAATAGGAATTTTTGGGTTAGGTCAATCCGTTCGCGAGATATGGGACTTTGAAGCTAAGAAATGGTTGACAAGACGACAAATTTTTCGCACTTCTGCTGCTCCAAACGCTTAACCAGAATGGCCTAGGGAAAAAATACACATACAGTTGTAATCGGGCGAGTTTCTACTTTCAAATGCAATAGGAATTTTGGGTTAGGTCAATCCGTTCGCGAGATATGGGACTTTGAAGTTAAGAAATGGTTGACAAGACAACAAATTTTTCGCACTTCTGCTGCTCCAAACGCTTAACCAGAATGGCCTAGGGAAAAAATACACATACCGTTGAAATCGTGCGAGTTTCTACTTTCAGACGCAACAGGAATTTTTGGGATAGGTCAATCCGTTCGCGAGATATGGGAGTTTGAAGCTAGGAAATGGTTGAGAAGGCAAAAAATTTTTCGCAATTCTGCTGCTCCAAACGCTTAACCAGAATGGGCCAGGGAAAAAACACACATACCGTTGTAATCGGGCGAGTTTCTACTTTCAGTTACAATAGGAATTTATGGGTTAGGTCAATCCGTTCCCGAGATATGGGACTTTGAAGCTAAGAAATGGTTGACAAAACAACAAATTTTTCGCACTTCTGCTGCCCCAATCGCTTAACCAGAATGGCCTAGGGGAAAAATACACGTACCGTTGTAATCGGGCGAGTTTCTGCTTTCAAATGCAATAGGAATTTTTGGGTTAGGCCGATCCGGTCGCGAGATATGAGAGTTTGAAGCTAAGAAATGGTTGACAAGACAACGAATTTTTCGCACTTCTGCTGCCCCAATCGCTTAACCAGAATGGCCTAGGGGAAAAATACACGTACCGTTGTAATCGGGCGAGTTTCTGCTTTCAAATGCAATAGGAATTTTTGGGTTAGGCCGATCCGGTCGCGTTTTATGAGAGTTTGAAGCTAAGAAATGGTTGAGAAGAGAACAAATTTTTCGCAATTCTGCTGCTCCAAACGCTTAACCAGAATGGCCTAGGGAAAAAATACGCATACCGTTGTAATCGGGCGAGTTTCTACTTTCAGTTACAATAGGAATTTTTGGGTTAGGTCAATCCGTTCGCGAGATATGGGACTTTGAATCTAAGAAATGGTTGAGAAGGCAAAAATTTTTCGCAATTCTGCTGCTCCAAACGCTTAACCAGAATGGCCTAGGGAAAAAATACACATACCGTTGAAATCGTGAGAGTTTCTACTTTCAGACGCAACAGGAATTTTTGGGATAGGTCAATCCGTTCGCGAGATATGGGAGTTTGAAGCTAGGAAATGGTTGAGAAGGCAAAAAATTTTTCGCAATTCTGCTGCTCCAAACGCTTAACCAGAATGGCCTAGGGAAAAAATACACATACCGTTGTAATCGGGCGAGTTTCTACTTTCAGTTGCAATAGGAATTTTTGGGTTAGGTCAATCCGTTCGCGAGATATGGGACTTTGAAGCTAAGAAATGGTTGACAAGACAACAAATTTTTCGCACTTCTGCTGCTCCAATCGCTTAACCAGAATGACACAGGAGAAAAATACACATACCGCTGTAATCGGGCGAGTTTCTACTTTCAAATGCAAAAGGAATTTTTGGGTTAGGTCAATCCGTTCGCGAGATATGGGAGTTTGAAGCTAAGAAATGGTTGAGCAGAGAACAAATTTTTCGCAATTCTGCTACTCCAAACGCTTAACCAGAATGGCCTAGCGAAAAAATACACATACCGTTGTAATCGGGCGAGTTTCTACTTTCAAATGCAATAGGAATTTTTGGGTTAGGTCAATCCGTTCGCGAGATATGGGAGTTTGAAGCTAAGAAATGGTTGAGAAGACAACAAATTTTTCGCAATTCTGCTGCTCCAAACGCTTAACCAGAATGGCCTAGGGAAAAAATACGCATACCGTTGTAATCGGGCGAGTTTCTACTTTCTGTTACAATAGGAATTTTTGGGTTAGGTCAATCCGTTCGCGAGATATGGGACTTTGAAGCTAAGAAATGGTTGACAAGACAACAAATTTTTCGCAATTCTTCTGCTCCAAACGCTTAACCAGAATGGCCTAGGGAAAAAATACGCATACCGTTGTAATCGGGCGAGTATCTACTTTCAGTTACAATAGGAATTTTTGGGTTAGGTCAATCCGTTCGCGAGATATGGGACTTTGAAGCTAAGAAATGGTTGACAAGACAACAAATTTTTCGCACTTCTGCTGCTCCAAACGCTTAACCAGAATGGCCTAGGGAAAAAATACACATACAGTTGTAATCGGGCGAGTTTCTACTTTCAAATGCAATAGGAATTTTGGGTTAGGTCAATCCGTTCGCGAGATATGGGACTTTGAAGTTAAGAAATGGTTGACAAGACAACAAATTTTTCGCACTTCTGCTGCTCCAAACGCTTAACCAGAATGGCCTAGGGAAAAAATACACATACCGTTGAAATCGTGCGAGTTTCTACTTTCAGACGCAACAGGAATTTTTGGGATAGGTCAATCCGTTCGCGAGATATGGGAGTTTGAAGCTAGGAAATGGTTGAGAAGGCAAAAAATTTTTCGCAATTCTGCTGCTCCAAACGCTTAACCAGAATGGGCCAGGGAAAAAACACACATACCGTTGTAATCGGGCGAGTTTCTACTTTCAGTTACAATAGGAATTTTTGGGTTAGGTCAATCCGTTCCCGAGATATGGGACTTTGAAGCTAAGAAATGGTTGACAAAACAACAAATTTTTCGCACTTCTGCTGCCTCAATCGCTTAACCAGAATGGCCTAGGGGAAAAATACACGTACCGTTGTAATCGGGCGAGTTTCTGCTTTCAAATGCAATAGGAATTTTTGGGTTAGGCCGATCCGGTCGCGAGATATGAGAGTTTGAAGCTAAGAAATGGTTGAGAAGAGAACAAATTTTTCGCAATTCTGCTGCTCCAAACGCTTAACCAGAATGGCCTAGGGAAAAAATAAGCATACCGCTGTAATCGGGCGAGTTTCTACTTTCAGACGCAGCAGGAATTTTTGCGTTTGGTCAATCCGTTCGCGAGATATGGGACTTTGAAGCTAAGAAATGGTTGAGAAGACAACAAATTTTTCGCAATTCTGCTGCTCCAAACGCTTAACCAGAATGGCCTAGGGAAAAAATACGCATACAGTTGTAATCGGGCAAGTTTCTACTTTCAGTTACAATAGGAATTTTTGGGTTAGGTCAATCCGTTCCCGAGATATCGGACTTTGAAGCTAAGAAATGGTTGACAAGACAACGAATTTTTCGCACTTCTGCTGCCCCAATCGCTTAACCAGAATGGCCTAGGGGAAAAATACACGTACCGTTGTAATCGGGCGAGTTTCTGCTTTCAAATGCAATAGGAATTTTTGGGTTAGGCCGATCCGGTCGCGTTTTATGAGAGTTTGAAGCTAAGAAATGGTTGAGAAGAGAACAAATTTTTCGCAATTCTGCTGCTCCAAACGCTTAACCAGAATGGCCTAGGGAAAAAATACGCATACCGTTGTAATCGGGCGAGTTTCTACTTTCAGTTACAATAGGAATTTTTGGGTTAGGTCAATCCGTTCGCGAGATATGGGACTTTGAATCTAAGAAATGGTTGAGAAGGCAAAAATTTTTCGCAATTCTGCTGCTCCAAACGCTTAACCAGAATGGCATAGGGAAAAAATACACATACCGTTGAAATCGTGAGAGTTTCTACTTTCAGACGCAACAGGAATTTTTGGGATAGGTCAATCCGTTCGCGAGATATGGGAGTTTGAAGCTAGGAAATGGTTGAGAAGGCAAAAAATTTTTCGCAATTCTGCTGCTCCAAACGCTTAACCAGAATGGCCTAGGGAAAAAATACACATACCGTTGTAATCGGGCGAGTTTCTACTTTCAGTTGCAATAGGAATTTTTGGGTTAGGTCAATCCGTTCGCGAGATATGGGACTTTGAAGCTAAGAAATGGTTGACAAGACAACAAATTTTTCGCAATTCTGCTGCTCCAATCGCTTAACCAGAATGACACAGGAGAAAAATACACATACCGCTGTAATCGGGCGAGTTTCTACTTTCAAATGCAAAAGGAATTTTTGGGTTAGGTCAATCCGTTCGCGAGATATGGGAGTTTGAAGCTAAGAAATGGTTGACAAGACAACAAATTTTTCGCACTTCTGCTGCCCCAATCGCTTAACCAGAACGGCCTAGGGGAAAAATACACGTACCGTTGTAATCGGGCGAGTTTCTTGTTTCAAATGCAATAGGAATTTTTGGGTTAGGTCAATCCGTTCGCGAGATATGGGAGTTTGAAGCTAAGAAATGGTTGAGAAGACAACAAATTTTTCGCAATTCTGCTGCTCCAAACGCTTAACCAGAATGGCCTAGGGAAAAAATACGCGTACCGTTGTAATCGGGCGAGTTTCAACTTTCTGTTACAATAGGAATTTTTGGGTTAGGTCCATCCATTCGCGAGATATGGGACTTTGAAGCTAAGAAATGGTTGACGAGACAACAAATTTTTCGCAATTCTGCTGCTCCAAACGCTTAACCAGAATGGCCTAGGGAAAAAATACGCATACCGTTGTAATCGGGCGAGTTTCTACTTTCAGTTACAATAGGAATTTTTGGGTTAGGTCAATCCGTTCGCGAGATATGGGACTTTGAAGCTAAGAAATGGTTGACAAGACAACAAATTTTTCGCACTTCTGCTGCTCCAAACGCTTAACCAGAATGGCCTAGGGAAAAAATACGCATACCGTTGTAATCCGGCGAGTTTCTACTTTCTGTTACAATAGGAATTTTTGGGTTAGGTCAATCCGTTCGCGAGATATGGGACTTTGAAGCTAAGAAATGGTTGACAAGACAACAAATTTTTCGCACTTCTGCTGCTCCAAACGCTTAACCAGAATGGCCTAGGGAAAAAATACACATAGCGTTGTAATCGGGCGAGTTTCTACTTTCAAATGCAATAGGAATTTTTGGGTTAGGTCAATCCGTTCGCGAGATATGGGAGTTTGAAGCTAAGAAATGGTTGAGCAGAGAACAAATTTTTCGCAATTCTGCTACTCCAAACGCTTAACCAGAATGGCCTAGCGAAAAAATACACATACCGTTGTAATCGGGCGAGTTTCTACTTTCAAATGCAATAGGAATTTTTGGGTTAGGTCAATCCGTTCGCGAGATATGGGAGTTTGAAGCTAAGAAATGGTTGAGAAGACAACAAATTTTTCGCAATTCTGCTGCTCCAAACGCTTAACCAGAATGGCCTAGGGAAAAAATACGCATACCGTTGTAATCGGGCGAGTTTCTACTTTCTGTTACAATAGGAATTTTTGGGTTAGGTCAATCCGTTCGCGAGATATGGGACTTTGAAGCTAAGAAATGGTTGACAAGACAACAAATTTTTCGCAATTCTTCTGCTCCAAACGCTTAACCAGAATGGCCTAGGGAAAAAATACGCATACCGTTGTAATCGGGCGAGTATCTACTTTCAGTTACAATAGGAATTTTTGGGTTAGGTCAATCCGTTCGCGAGATATGGGACTTTGAAGCTAAGAAATAGTTGACAAGACAACAAATTTTTCGCACTTCTGCTGCTCCAAACGCTTAACCAGAATGGCCTAGGGAAAAAATACACATACAGTTGTAATCGGGCGAGTTTCTACTTTCAAATGCAATAGGAATTTTGGGTTAGGTCAATCCGTTCGCGAGATATGGGACTTTGAAGTTAAGAAATGGTTGACAAGACAACAAATTTTTCGCACTTCTGCTGCTCCAAACGCTTAACCAGAATGGCCTAGGGAAAAAATACACATACCGTTGAAATCGTGCGAGTTTCTACTTTCAGACGCAACAGGAATTTTTGGGATAGGTCAATCCGTTCGCGAGATATGGGAGTTTGAAGCTAGGAAATGGTTGAGAAGGCAAAAAATTTTTCGCAATTCTGCTGCTCCAAACGCTTAACCAGAATGGGCCAGGGAAAAAACACACATACCGTTGTAATCGGGCGAGTTTCTACTTTCAGTTACAATAGGAATTTTTGGGTTAGGTCAATCCGTTCCCGAGATATGGGACTTTGAAGCTAAGAAATGGTTGACAAAACAACAAATTTTTCGCACTTCTGCTGCCCCAATCGCTTAACCAGAATGGCCTAGGGGAAAAATACACGTACCGTTGTAATCGGGCGAGTTTCTGCTTTCAAATGCAATAGGAATTTTTGGGTTAGGCCGATCCGGTCGCGAGATATGAGAGTTTGAAGCTAAGAAATGGTTGAGAAGAGAACAAATTTTTCGCAATTCTGCTGCTCCAAACGCTTAACCAGAATGGCCTAGGGAAAAAATAAGCATACCGCTGTAATCGGGCGAGTTTCTACTTTCAGACGCAGCAGGAATTTTTGGGTTTGGTCAATCCGTTCGCGAGATATGGGACTTTGAAGCTAAGAAATGGTTGAGAAGACAACAAATTTTTCGCAATTCTGCTGCTCCAAACGCTTAACCAGAATGGCCTAGGGAAAAAATACGCATACAGTTGTAATCGGGCAAGTTTCTACTTTCAGTTACAATAGGAATTTTTGGGTTAGGTCAATCCGTTCCCGAGATATCGGACTTTGAAGCTAAGAAATGGTTGACAAGACAACGAATTTTTCGCACTTCTGCTGCCCCAATCGCTTAACCAGAATGGCCTAGGGGAAAAATACACGTACCGTTGTAATCGGGCGAGTTTCTGCTTTCAAATGCAATAGGAATTTTTGGGTTAGGCCGATCCGGTCGCGTTTTATGAGAGTTTGAAGCTAAGAAATGGTTGAGAAGAGAACAAATTTTTCGCAATTCAGCTGCTCCAAACGCTTAACCAGAATGGCCTAGGGAAAAAATACACGTACCGTTGTAATCGGGTGAGTTTCTGCTTTCAAATGCAATAGGAATTTTTGGGTTAGGCCGATCCGGTCGCGAGATATGAGAGTTTGAAGCTAAGAAATGGTTGAGAAGAGAACAAATTTTTCGAAATTCTGCTGCTCCAAACGCTTAACCAGAATGACCTAGGGAAAAAATACGCATACCGTTGTAATCGGGCGAGTATCTACTTTCAGTTACAATAGGAATTTTTGGGTTTGGTCAATCCGTTCGCGAGATATGGGACTTTGAAGCTAAGAAATGGTTGACAAGACAACAAATTTTTCGCACTTCTGCTGCTCCAAACGCTTAACCAGAATGGCCTAGGGAAAAAATACACATACAGTTGTAATCGGGCGAGTTTCTACTTTCAAATGCAATAGGAATTTTGGGTTAGGTCAATCCGTTCGCGAGATATGGGACTTTGAAGTTAAGAAATGGTTGACAAGACAACAAATTTTTCGCACTTCTGCTGCTCCAAACGCTTAACCAGAATGGCCTAGGGAAAAAATACACATACCGTTGAAATCGTGCGAGTTTCTACTTTCAGACGCAACAGGAATTTTTGGGATAGGTCAATCCGTTCGCGAGATATGGGAGTTTGAAGCTAGGAAATGGTTGAGAAGGCAAAAAATTTTTCGCAATTCTGCTGCTCCAAACGCTTAACCAGAATGGGCCAGGGAAAAAACACACATACCGTTGTAATCGGGCGAGTTTCTACTTTCAGTTACAATAGGAATTTTTGGGTTAGGTCAATCCGTTCCCGAGATATGGGACTTTGAAGCTAAGAAATGGTTGACAAAACAACAAATTTTTCGCACTTCTGCTGCCCCAATCGCTTAACCAGAATGGCCTAGGGGAAAAATACACGTACCGTTGTAATCGGGCGAGTTTCTGCTTTCAAATGCAATAGGAATTTTTGGGTTAGGCCGATCCGGTCGCGAGATATGAGAGTTTGAAGCTAAGAAATGGTTGAGAAGAGAACAAATTTTTCGCAATTCTGCTGCTCCAAACGCTTAACCAGAATGGCCTAGGGAAAAAATAAGCATACCGCTGTAATCGGGCGAGTTTCTACTTTCAGACGCAGCAGGAATTTTTGGGTTTGGTCAATCCGTTCGCGAGATATGGGACTTTGAAGCTAAGAAATGGTTGAGAAGACAACAAATTTTTCGCAATTCTGCTGCTCCAAACGCTTAACCAGAATGGCCTAGGGAAAAAATACGCATACAGTTGTAATCGGGCAAGTTTCTACTTTCAGTTACAATAGGAATTTTTGGGTTAGGTCAATCCGTTCCCGAGATATCGGACTTTGAAGCTAAGAAATGGTTGACAAGACAACGAATTTTTCGCACTTCTGCTGCCCCAATCGCTTAACCAGAATGGCCTAGGGGAAAAATACACGTACCGTTGTAATCGGGCGAGTTTCTGCTTTCAAATGCAATAGGAATTTTTGGGTTAGGCCGATCCGGTCGCGTTTTATGAGAGTTTGAAGCTAAGAAATGGTTGAGAAGAGAACAAATTTTTCGCAATTCAGCTGCTCCAAACGCTTAACCAGAATGGCCTAGGGAAAAAATACACGTACCGTTGTAATCGGGTGAGTTTCTGCTTTCAAATGCAATAGGAATTTTTGGGTTAGGCCGATCCGGTCGCGTTTTATGAGAGTTTGAAGCTAAGAAATGGTTGAGAAGAGAACAAATTTTTCGCAATTCAGCTGCTCCAAACGCTTAACCAGAATGGCCTAGGGAAAAAATACACGTACCGTTGTAATCGGGCGAGTTTCTGCTTTCAAATGCAATAGGAATTTTTGGGTTAGGCCGATCCGGTCGCGAGATATGAGAGTTTGAAGCTAAGAAATGGTTGAGAAGAGAACAAATTTTTCGAAATTCTGCTGCTCCAAACGCTTAACCAGAATGACCTAGGGAAAAAATAAGCATACCGTTGTAATCGGGCGAGTTTCTACTTTCAGACGCAGCAGGAATTTTTGGGTTTGGTCAATCCGTTCGCGAGATATGGGACTTTGAAGCTAAGAAATGGTTGAGAAGACAACAAATTTTTCGCAATTCTGCTGCTCCAAACGCTTAACCAGTATGGCCTAGGGAAAAAATACGCATACCGTTGTAATCGGGCGAGTTTCTACTTTCTGTTACAATAGGAATTTTTGGGTTAGGTCAATCCGTTCGCGAGATATGGGACTTTGAAGCTAAGAAATGGTTGACAAGACAACAAATTTTTCGCACTTCTGCTGCCCCAATCGATTAACCAGAATGGCCTAGGGGAAAAATACACGTACCGTTGTAATCGGGCGAGTTTCTGCTTTCAAATGCAATAGGAATTTTTGGGTTAGGCCGATCCGGTCGCGAGATATGAGAGTTTGAAGCTAAGAAATGGTTGAGAAGAGAACAAATTTTTCGCAATTCAGCTGCTCCAAACGCTTAACCAGAATGGCCTAGGGAAAAAATACACGTACCGTTGTAATCGGGCGAGTTTCTGCTTTCAAATGCAATAGGAATTTTTGGGTTAGGCCGATCCGGTCGCGAGATATGAGAGTTTGAAGCTAAGAAATGGTTGAGAAGAGAACAAATTTTTCGAAATTCTGCTGCTCCAAACGCTTAACCAGAATGACCTAGGGACAAAATAAGCATACCGTTGTAATCGGGCGAGTTTCTACTTTCAGACGCAGCAGGAATTTTTGGGTTTGGTCAATCCGTTCGCGAGATATGGGACTTTGAAGCTAAGAAATGGTTGAGAAGACAACAAATTTTTCGCAATTCTGCTGCTCCAAACGCTTAACCAGAGTGGCCCAGGGAAAAAATACGAATACCGTTGTAATCGGGCGAGCTTCTACTTTCAGTTGCAATAGGAATTTTTGGGTTAGGTCAATCCGTTCGCGAGATATGGGACTTTGAAGCTAAGAAATGGTTGACAAGACAACAAATTTTTCGCACTTCTGCTGCTCCAATCGCTTAACCAGAATGACACAGGGGAAAAATACACATACCGTTGTAATCGGGCGAGTTTCTACTTTCAAATGCAATAGGAATTTTTGGGTTAGGTCAATCCGTTCGCGAGATATGGGAGTTTGAAGCTAAGAAATGGTTGAGCAGAGAACAAATTTTTCGCAATTCTGCTACTCCAAACGCTTAACCAGAATGGCCTAGCGAAAAAATACACATACCGTTGTAATCGGGCGAGTTTCTACTTTCAAATGCAATAGGAATTTTTGGGTTAGGTCAATCCGTTCGCGAGATATGGGAGTTTGAAGCTAAGAAATGGTTGAGAAGACAACAAATTTTTCGAAATTCTGCTGCTCCAAACGCTTAACCAGAATGGCCTAGGGAAAAAATAAGCATACCGTTGTAATCGGGCGAGTTTCTACTTTCAGACGCAGCAGGAATTTTTGGGTTTGGTCAATCCGTTCGCGAGATATGGGACATTGAAGCTAAGAAATGGTTGAGAAGACAACAAATTTTTCGCAATTCTGCTGCTCCAAACGCTTAACCAGAATGGCCTAGGGAAAAAATACGCATACCGTTGTAATCGGGCGAGTTTCTACTTTCTGTTACAATAGGAATTTTTGGGTTAGGTCAATCCGTTCGCGAGATATGGGACTTTGAAGCTAAGAAATGGTTGACAAGACAACAAATTTTTCGCAATTCTTCTGCTCCAAACGCTTAACCAGAATGGCCTAGGGAAAAAATACGCATACCGTTGTAATCGGGCGAGTATCTACTTTCAGTTACAATAGGAATTTTTGGGTTAGGTCAATCCGTTCGCGAGATATGGGACTTTGAAGCTAAGAAATGGTTGACAAGACAACAAATTTTTCGCACTTCTGCTGCTCCAAACGCTTAACCAGAATGGCCTAGGGAAAAAATACACATACAGTTGTAATCGGGCGAGTTTCTACTTTCAAATGCAATAGGAATTTTGGGTTAGGTCAATCCGTTCGCGAGATATGGGACTTTGAAGTTAAGAAATGGTTGACAAGACAACAAATTTTTCGCACTTCTGCTGCTCCAAACGCTTAACCAGAATGGCCTAGGGGAAAAATACACGTACCGTTGTAATCGGGCGAGTTTCTGCTTTCAAATGCAATAGGAATTTTTGGGTTAGGCCGATCCGGTCGCGAGATATGAGAGTTTGAAGCTAAGAAATGGTTGAGAAGAGAACAAATTTTTCGAAATTCTGCTGCTCCAAACGCTTAACCAGAATGACCTAGGGAAAAAATAAGCATACCGTTGTAATCGGGCGAGTTTCTACTTTCAGACGCAGCAGGAATTTTTGGGTTTGGTCAATCCGTTCGCGAGATATGGGACTTTGAAGCTAAGAAATGGTTGAGAAGACAACAAATTTTTCGCAATTCTGCTGCTCCAAACGCTTAACCAGTATGGCCTAGGGAAAAAATACGCATACCGTTGTAATCGGGCGAGTTTCTACTTTCTGTTACAATAGGAATTTTTGGGTTAGGTCAATCCGTTCGCGAGATATGGGACTTTGAAGCTAAGAAATGGTTGACAAGACAACAAATTTATCGCACTTCTGCTGCCCCAATCGATTAACCAGAATGGCCTAGGGGAAAAATACACGTACCGTTGTAATCGGGCGAGTTTCTGCTTTCAAATGCAATAGGAATTTTTGGGTTAGGCCGATCCGGTCGCGAGATATGAGAGTTTGAAGCTAAGAAATGGTCGAGAAGAGAACAAATTTTTCGCAATTCAGCTGCTCCAAACGCTTAACCAGAATGGCCTAGGGAAAAAATACACGTACCGTTGTAATCGGGCGAGTTTCTGCTTTCAAATGCAATAGGAATTTTTGGGTTAGGCCGATCCGGTCGCGAGATATGAGAGTTTGAAGCTAAGAAATGGTTGAGAAGAGAACAAATTTTTCGAAATTCTGCTGCTCCAAACGCTTAACCAGAATGACCTAGGGAAAAAATAAGCATACCGTTGTAATCGGGCGAGTTTCTACTTTCAGACGCAGCAGGAATTTTTGGGTTTGGTCAATCCGTTCGCGAGATATGGGACTTTGAAGCTAAGAAATGGTTGAGAAGACAACAAATTTTTCGCAATTCTGCTGCTCCAAACGCTTAACCAGAGTGGCCCAGGGAAAAAATACGAATACCGTTGTAATCGGGCGAGCTTCTACTTTCAGTTGCAATAGGAATTTTTGGGTTAGGTCAATCCGTTCGCGAGATATGGGACTTTGAAGCTAAGAAATGGTTGACAAGACAACAAATTTTTCGCACTTCTGCTGCCCCAATCGCTTAACCAGAACGGCCTAGGGGAAAAATACACGTACCGTTGTAATCGGGCGAGTTTCTGCTTTCAAATGCAATAGGAATTTTTGGGTTAGGTCAATCCGTTCGCGAGATATGGGAGTTTGAAGCTAAGAAATGGTTGAGAAGACAACAAATTTTTCGCACTTCTGCTGCTCCAAACGCTTAACCAGAATGGCCTAGGGAAAAAATACGCGTACCGTTGTAATCGGGCGAGTTTCAACTTTCTGTTACAATAGGAATTTTTGGGTTAGGTCAATCCGTTCGCGAGATATGGGACTTTGAAGCTAAGAAATGGTTGACAAGACAACAAATTTTTCGCACTTCTGCTGCCCCAATCGATTAACCAGAATGGCCTAGGGGAAAAATACACGTACCGTTGTAATCGGGCGAGTTTCTGCTTTCAAATGCAATAGGAATTTTTGGGTTAGGCCGATCCGGTCGCGAGATATGAGAGTTTGAAGCTAAGAAATGGTTGAGAAGAGAACAAATTTTTCGCAATTCAGCTGCTCCAAACGCTTAACCAGAATGGCCTAGGGAAAAAATACACGTACCGTTGTAATCGGGCGAGTTTCTGCTTTCAAATGCAATAGGAATTTTTGGGTTAGGCCGATCCGGTCGCGAGATATGAGAGTTTGAAGCTAAGAAATGGTTGAGAAGAGAACAAATTTTTCGAAATTCTGCTGCTCCAAACGCTTAACCAGAATGACCTAGGGAAAAAATAAGCATACCGTTGTAATCGGGCGAGTTTCTACTTTCAGACGCAGCAGGAATTTTTGGGTTTGGTCAATCCGTTCGCGAGATATGGGACTTTGAAGCTAAGAAATGGTTGAGAAGACAACAAATTTTTCGCAATTCTGCTGCTCCAAACGCTTAACCAGATTGGCCCAGGGAAAAAATACGAACACCGTTGTAATCGGGCGAGCTTCTACTTTCAGTTGCAATAGGAATTTTTGGGTTAGGTCAATCCGTTCGCGAGATATGGGACTTTGAAGCTAAGAAATGGTTGACAAGACAACAAATTTTTCGCACTTCTGCTGCTCCAATCGCTTAACCAGAATGACACAGGGGAAAAATACACATACCGTTGTAATCGGGCGAGTTTCTACTTTCAAATGCAATAGGAATTTTTGGGTTAGGTCAATCCGTTCGCGAGATATGGGAGTTTGAAGCTAAGAAATGGTTGAGCAGAGAACAAATTTTTCGCAATTCTGCTACTCCAAACGCTTAACCAGAATGGCCTAGCGAAAAAATACACATACCGTTGTAATCGGGCGAGTTTCTACTTTCAAATGCAATAGGAATTTTTGGGTTAGGTCAATCCGTTCGCGAGATATGGGAGTTTGAAGCTAAGAAATGGTTGAGAAGACAACAAATTTTTCGAAATTCTGCTGCTCCAAACGCTTAACCAGAATGGCCTAGGGAAAAAATAAGCATACCGTTGTAATCGGGCGAGTTTCTACTTTCAGACGCAGCAGGAATTTTTGGGTTTGGTCAATCCGTTCGCGAGATATGGGACATTGAAGCTAAGAAATGGTTGAGAAGACAACAAATTTTTCGCAATTCTGCTGCTCCAAACGCTTAACCAGAATGGCCTAGGGAAAAAATACGCATACCGTTGTAATCGGGCGAGTTTCTACTTTCTGTTACAATAGGAATTTTTGGGTTAGGTCAATCCGTTCGCGAGATATGGGACTTTGAAGCTAAGAAATGGTTGACAAGACAACAAATTTTTCGCAATTCTTCTGCTCCAAACGCTTAACCAGAATGGCCTAGGGAAAAAATACGCATACCGTTGTAATCGGGCGAGTATCTACTTTCAGTTACAATAGGAATTTTTGGGTTAGGTCAATCCGTTCGCGAGATATGGGACTTTGAAGCTAAGAAATGGTTGACAAGACAACAAATTTTTCGCACTTCTGCTGCTCCAAACGCTTAACCAGAATGGCCTAGGGAAAAAATACACATACAGTTGTAATCGGGCGAGTTTCTACTTTCAAATGCAATAGGAATTTTGGGTTAGGTCAATCCGTTCGCGAGATATGGGACTTTGAAGTTAAGAAATGGTTGACAAGACAACAAATTTTTCGCACTTCTGCTGCTCCAAACGCTTAACCAGAATGGCCTAGGGGAAAAATACACGTACCGTTGTAATCGGGCGAGTTTCTGCTTTCAAATGCAATAGGAATTTTTGGGTTAGGCCGATCCGGTCGCGAGATATGAGAGTTTGAAGCTAAGAAATGGTTGAGAAGAGAACAAATTTTTCGAAATTCTGCTGCTCCAAACGCTTAACCAGAATGACCTAGGGAAAAAATAAGCATACCGTTGTAATCGGGCGAGTTTCTACTTTCAGACGCAGCAGGAATTTTTGGGTTTGGTCAATCCGTTCGCGAGATATGGGACTTTGAAGCTAAGAAATGGTTGAGAAGACAACAAATTTTTCGCAATTCTGCTGCTCCAAACGCTTAACCAGTATGGCCTAGGGAAAAAATACGCATACCGTTGTAATCGGGCGAGTTTCTACTTTCTGTTACAATAGGAATTTTTGGGTTAGGTCAATCCGTTCGCGAGATATGGGACTTTGAAGCTAAGAAATGGTTGACAAGACAACAAATTTATCGCACTTCTGCTGCCCCAATCGATTAACCAGAATGGCCTAGGGGAAAAATACACGTACCGTTGTAATCGGGCGAGTTTCTGCTTTCAAATGCAATAGGAATTTTTGGGTTAGGCCGATCCGGTCGCGAGATATGAGAGTTTGAAGCTAAGAAATGGTCGAGAAGAGAACAAATTTTTCGCAATTCAGCTGCTCCAAACGCTTAACCAGAATGGCCTAGGGAAAAAATACACGTACCGTTGTAATCGGGCGAGTTTCTGCTTTCAAATGCAATAGGAATTTTTGGGTTAGGCCGATCCGGTCGCGAGATATGAGAGTTTGAAGCTAAGAAATGGTTGAGAAGAGAACAAATTTTTCGAAATTCTGCTGCTCCAAACGCTTAACCAGAATGACCTAGGGAAAAAATAAGCATACCGTTGTAATCGGGCGAGTTTCTACTTTCAGACGCAGCAGGAATTTTTGGGTTTGGTCAATCCGTTCGCGAGATATGGGACTTTGAAGCTAAGAAATGGTTGAGAAGACAACAAATTTTTCGCAATTCTGCTGCTCCAAACGCTTAACCAGAGTGGCCCAGGGAAAAAATACGAATACCGTTGTAATCGGGCGAGCTTCTACTTTCAGTTGCAATAGGAATTTTTGGGTTAGGTCAATCCGTTCGCGAGATATGGGACTTTGAAGCTAAGAAATGGTTGACAAGACAACAAATTTTTCGCACTTCTGCTGCCCCAATCGCTTAACCAGAACGGCCTAGGGGAAAAATACACGTACCGTTGTAATCGGGCGAGTTTCTGCTTTCAAATGCAATAGGAATTTTTGGGTTAGGTCAATCCGTTCGCGAGATATGGGAGTTTGAAGCTAAGAAATGGTTGAGAAGACAACAAATTTTTCGCACTTCTGCTGCTCCAAACGCTTAACCAGAATGGCCTAGGGAAAAAATACGCGTACCGTTGTAATCGGGCGAGTTTCAACTTTCTGTTACAATAGGAATTTTTGGGTTAGGTCAATCCGTTCGCGAGATATGGGACTTTGAAGCTAAGAAATGGTTGACAAGACAACAAATTTTTCGCACTTCTGCTGCCCCAATCGATTAACCAGAATGGCCTAGGGGAAAAATACACGTACCGTTGTAATCGGGCGAGTTTCTGCTTTCAAATGCAATAGGAATTTTTGGGTTAGGCCGATCCGGTCGCGAGATATGAGAGTTTGAAGCTAAGAAATGGTTGAGAAGAGAACAAATTTTTCGCAATTCAGCTGCTCCAAACGCTTAACCAGAATGGCCTAGGGAAAAAATACACGTACCGTTGTAATCGGGCGAGTTTCTGCTTTCAAATGCAATAGGAATTTTTGGGTTAGGCCGATCCGGTCGCGAGATATGAGAGTTTGAAGCTAAGAAATGGTTGAGAAGAGAACAAATTTTTCGAAATTCTGCTGCTCCAAACGCTTAACCAGAATGACCTAGGGAAAAAATAAGCATACCGTTGTAATCGGGCGAGTTTCTACTTTCAGACGCAGCAGGAATTTTTGGGTTTGGTCAATCCGTTCGCGAGATATGGGACTTTGAAGCTAAGAAATGGTTGAGAAGACAACAAATTTTTCGCAATTCTGCTGCTCCAAACGCTTAACCAGATTGGCCCAGGGAAAAAATACGAACACCGTTGTAATCGGGCGAGCTTCTACTTTCAGTTGCAATAGGAATTTTTGGGTTAGGTCAATCCGTTCGCGAGATATGGGACTTTGAAGCTAAGAAATGGTTGACAAGACAACAAATTTTTCGCACTTCTGCTGCTCCAATCGCTTAACCAGAATGACACAGGGGAAAAATACACATACCGCTGTAATCGGGCGAGTTTCTACTTTCAAATGCAAAAGGAATTTTTGGGTTAGGTCAATCCGTTCGCGAGATATGGGAGTTTGAAGCTAAGAAATGGTTGACAAGACAACAAATTTTTCGCACTTCTGCTGCCCCAATCGCTTAACCAGAACGGCCTAGGGGAAAAATACACGTACCGTTGTAATCGGGCGTGTTTCTGCTTTCAAATGCAATAGGAATTTTTGGGTTAGGTCAATCCGTTCGCGAGATATGGGAGTTTGAAGCTAAGAAATGGTTGAGCAGAGAACAAATTTTTCGCAATTCTGCTACTCCAAACGCTTAACCAGAATGGCCTAGCGAAAAAATACACATACCGTTGTAATCGGGCGAGTTTCTACTTTCAAATGCAATAGGAATTTTTGGGTTAGGTCAATCCGTTCGCGAGATATGGGAGTTTGAAGCTAAGAAATGGTTGAGAAGACAACAAATTTTTCGAAATTCTGCTGCTCCAAACGCTTAACCAGAATGGCCTAGGGAAAAAATAAGCATACCGTTGTAATCGGGCGAGTTTCTACTTTCAGACGCAGCAGGAATTTTTGGGTTTGGTCAATCCGTTCGCGAGATATGGGACATTGAAGCTAAGAAATGGTTGAGAAGACAACAAATTTTTCGCAATTCTGCTGCTCCAAACGCTTAACCAGAATGGCCTAGGGAAAAAATACGCATACCGTTGTAATCGGGCGAGTTTCTACTTTCTGTTACAATAGGAATTTTTGGGTTAGGTCAATCCGTTCGCGAGATATGGGACTTTGAAGCTAAGAAATGGTTGACAAGACAACAAATTTTTCGCAATTCTTCTGCTCCAAACGCTTAACCAGAATGGCCTAGGGAAAAAATACGCATACCGTTGTAATCGGGCGAGTTTCTACTTTCAGTTACAATAGGAATTTTTGGGTTAGGTCAATCCGTTCGCGAGATATGGGACTTTGAAGCTAAGAAATGGTTGACAAGACAACAAATTTTTCGCACTTCTGCTGCTCCAAACGCTTAACCAGAATGGCCTAGGGAAAAAATACACATATAGTTGTAATCGGGCGAGTTTCTACTTTCAAATGCAATAGGAATTTTGGGTTAGGTCAATCCGTTCGCGAGATATGGGACTTTGAAGTTAAGAAATGGTTGACAAGACAACAAATTTTTCGCAATTCTGCTGCTCCAAACGCTTAACCAGAATGGCCTAGGGAAAAAATACACATACCGTTGAAATCGTGCGAGTTTCTACTTTCAGACGCAACAGGAATTTTTGGGATAGGTCAATCCGTTCGCGAGATATGGGAGTTTGAAGCTAGGAAATGGTTGAGAAGGCAAAAAATTTTTCGCAATTCTGCTGCTCCAAACGCTTAACCAGAATGGGCCAGGGAAAAAACACACATACCGTTGTAATCGGGCGAGTTTCTACTTTCAGTTACAATTGGAATTTTTGGGTTAGGTCAATCCGTTCCCGAGATATGGGACTTTGAAGCTAAGAAATGGTTGACAAAACAACAAATTTTTCGCACTTCTGCTGCCCCAATCGCTTAACCAGAATGGCCTAGGGAAAAAATACACATACCGTTGAAATCGTGCGAGTTTCTGCTTTCAAATGCAATAGGAATTTTTGGGTTAGGCCGATCCGGTCGCGAGATATGAGAGTTTGAAGCTAAGAAATGGTTGAGAAGAGAACAAATTTTTCGCAATTCTGCTGCTCCAAACGCTTAACCAGAATGGCCTAGGGAAAAAATAAGCATACCGCTGTAATCGGGCGAGTTTCTACTTTCAGACGCAGCAGGAATTTTTGGGTTTGGTCAATCCGTTCGCGAGATATGGGACTTTGAAGCTAAGAAATGGTTGAGAAGACAACAAATTTTTCGCAATTCTGCTGCTCCAAACGCTTAACCAGAATGGCCTAGGGAAAAAATAAGCATACCGTTGTAATCGGGCGAGTTTCTACTTTCAGACGCAGCAGGAATTTTTGGGTTTGGTCAATCCGTTCGCGAGATATGGGACTTTGAAGCTAAGAAATGGTTGAGAAGACAACACATTTTTCGCAATTCTGCTGCTCCAAACGCTTAACCAGAGTGGCCCAGGGAAAAAATACGAATACCGTTGTAATCGGGCGAGCTTCTACTTTCAGTTGCAATAGGAATTTTTGGGTTAGGTCAATCCGTTCGCGAGATATGGGACTTTGAAGCTAAGAAATGGTTGACAAGACAACAAATTTTTCGCACTTCTGCTGCTCCAATCGCTTAACCAGAATGACACAGGGGAAAAATACACATACCGCTGTAATCGGGCGAGTTTCTACTTTCAAATGCAAAAGGAATTTTTGGGTTAGGTCAATCCGTTCGCGAGATATGGGAGTTTGAAGCTAAGAAATGGTTGACAAGACAACAAATTTTTCGCACTTCTGCTGCCCCAATCGCTTAACCAGAACGGCCTAGGGGAAAAATACACGTACCGTTGTAATCGGGCGAGTTTCTGCTTTCAAATGCAATAGGAATTTTTGGGTTAGGTCAATCCGTTCGCGAGATATGGGAGTTTGAAGCTAAGAAATGGTTGAGAAGACAACAAATTTTTCGCACTTCTGCTGCTCCAAACGCTTAACCAGAATGGCCTAGGGAAAAAATACGCGTACCGTTGTAATCGGGCGAGTTTCAACTTTCTGTTACAATAGGAATTTTTGGGTTAGGTCAATCCGTTCGCGAGATATGGGACTTTGAAGCTAAGAAATGGTTGACAAGACAACAAATTTTTCGCACTTCTGCTGCCCCAATCGATTAACCAGAATGGCCTAGGGGAAAAATACACGTACCGTTGTAATCGGGCGAGTTTCTGCTTTCAAATGCAATAGGAATTTTTGGGTTAGGCCGATCCGGTCGCGAGATATGAGAGTTTGAAGCTAAGAAATGGTTGAGAAGAGAACAAATTTTTCGCAATTCAGCTGCTCCAAACGCTTAACCAGAATGGCCTAGGGAAAAAATACACGTACCGTTGTAATCGGGCGAGTTTCTGCTTTCAAATGCAATAGGAATTTTTGGGTTAGGCCGATCCGGTCGCGAGATATGAGAGTTTGAAGCTAAGAAATGGTTGAGAAGAGAACAAATTTTTCGAAATTCTGCTGCTCCAAACGCTTAACCAGAATGACCTAGGGAAAAAATAAGCATACAGTTGTAATCGGGCAAGTTTCTACTTTCAGTTACAATAGGAATTTTTGGGTTAGGTCAATCCGTTCCCGAGATATCGGACTTTGAAGCTAAGAAATGGTTGACAAGACAACGAATTTTTCGCACTTCTGCTGCCCCAATCGCTTAACCAGAATGGCCTAGGGGAAAAATACACGTACCGTTGTAATCGGGCGAGTTTCTGCTTTCAAATGCAATAGGAATTTTTGGGTTAGGCCGATCCGGTCGCGTTTTATGAGAGTTTGAAGCTAAGAAATGGTTGAGAAGAGAACAAATTTTTCGCAATTCTGCTGCTCCAAACGCTTAACCAGAATGGCCTAGGGAAAAAATACGCATACCGTTGTAATCGGGCGAGTTTCTACTTTCAGTTACAATAGGAATTTTTGGGTTAGGTCAATCCGTTCGCGAGATATGGGACTTTGAATCTAAGAAATGGTTGAGAAGGCAAAAATTTTTCGCAATTCTGCTGCTCCAAACGCTTAACCAGAATGGCATAGGGAAAAAATACACATACCGTTGAAATCGTGAGAGTTTCTACTTTCAGACGCAACAGGAATTTTTGGGATAGGTCAATCCGTTCGCGAGATATGGGAGTTTGAAGCTAGGAAATGGTTGAGAAGGCAAAAAATTTTTCGCAATTCTGCTGCTCCAAACGCTTAACCAGAATGGCCTAGGGAAAAAATACACATACCGTTGTAATCGGGCGAGTTTCTACTTTCAGTTGCAATAGGAATTTTTGGGTTAGGTCAATCCGTTCGCGAGATATGGGACTTTGAAGCTAAGAAATGGTTGACAAGACAACAAATTTTTCGCAATTCTGCTGCTCCAATCGCTTAACCAGAATGACACAGGAGAAAAATACACATACCGCTGTAATCGGGCGAGTTTCTACTTTCAAATGCAAAAGGAATTTTTGGGTTAGGTCAATCCGTTCGCGAGATATGGGAGTTTGAAGCTAAGAAATGGTTGACAAGACAACAAATTTTTCGCACTTCTGCTGCCCCAATCGCTTAACCAGAACGGCCTAGGGGAAAAATACACGTACCGTTGTAATCGGGCGAGTTTCTTGTTTCAAATGCAATAGGAATTTTTGGGTTAGGTCAATCCGTTCGCGAGATATGGGAGTTTGAAGCTAAGAAATGGTTGAGAAGACAACAAATTTTTCGCAATTCTGCTGCTCCAAACGCTTAACCAGAATGGCCTAGGGAAAAAATACGCGTACCGTTGTAATCGGGCGAGTTTCAACTTTCTGTTACAATAGGAATTTTTGGGTTAGGTCCATCCATTCGCGAGATATGGGACTTTGAAGCTAAGAAATGGTTGACGAGACAACAAATTTTTCGCAATTCTGCTGCTCCAAACGCTTAACCAGAATGGCCTAGGGAAAAAATACGCATACCGTTGTAATCGGGCGAGTTTCTACTTTCAGTTACAATAGGAATTTTTGGGTTAGGTCAATCCGTTCGCGAGATATGGGACTTTGAAGCTAAGAAATGGTTGACAAGACAACAAATTTTTCGCACTTCTGCTGCTCCAAACGCTTAACCAGAATGGCCTAGGGAAAAAATACGCATACCGTTGTAATCCGGCGAGTTTCTACTTTCTGTTACAATAGGAATTTTTGGGTTAGGTCAATCCGTTCGCGAGATATGGGACTTTGAAGCTAAGAAATGGTTGACAAGACAACAAATTTTTCGCACTTCTGCTGCTCCAAACGCTTAACCAGAATGGCCTAGGGAAAAAATACACATAGCGTTGTAATCGGGCGAGTTTCTACTTTCAAATGCAATAGGAATTTTTGGGTTAGGTCAATCCGTTCGCGAGATATGGGAGTTTGAAGCTAAGAAATGGTTGAGCAGAGAACAAATTTTTCGCAATTCTGCTACTCCAAACGCTTAACCAGAATGGCCTAGCGAAAAAATACACATACCGTTGTAATCGGGCGAGTTTCTACTTTCAAATGCAATAGGAATTTTTGGGTTAGGTCAATCCGTTCGCGAGATATGGGAGTTTGAAGCTAAGAAATGGTTGAGAAGACAACAAATTTTTCGCAATTCTGCTGCTCCAAACGCTTAACCAGAATGGCCTAGGGAAAAAATACGCATACCGTTGTAATCGGGCGAGTTTCTACTTTCTGTTACAATAGGAATTTTTGGGTTAGGTCAATCCGTTCGCGAGATATGGGACTTTGAAGCTAAGAAATGGTTGACAAGACAACAAATTTTTCGCAATTCTTCTGCTCCAAACGCTTAACCAGAATGGCCTAGGGAAAAAATACGCATACCGTTGTAATCGGGCGAGTATCTACTTTCAGTTACAATAGGAATTTTTGGGTTAGGTCAATCCGTTCGCGAGATATGGGACTTTGAAGCTAAGAAATAGTTGACAAGACAACAAATTTTTCGCACTTCTGCTGCTCCAAACGCTTAACCAGAATGGCCTAGGGAAAAAATACACATACAGTTGTAATCGGGCGAGTTTCTACTTTCAAATGCAATAGGAATTTTGGGTTAGGTCAATCCGTTCGCGAGATATGGGACTTTGAAGTTAAGAAATGGTTGACAAGACAACAAATTTTTCGCACTTCTGCTGCTCCAAACGCTTAACCAGAATGGCCTAGGGAAAAAATACACATACCGTTGAAATCGTGCGAGTTTCTACTTTCAGACGCAACAGGAATTTTTGGGATAGGTCAATCCGTTCGCGAGATATGGGAGTTTGAAGCTAGGAAATGGTTGAGAAGGCAAAAAATTTTTCGCAATTCTGCTGCTCCAAACGCTTAACCAGAATGGGCCAGGGAAAAAACACACATACCGTTGTAATCGGGCGAGTTTCTACTTTCAGTTACAATAGGAATTTTTGGGTTAGGTCAATCCGTTCCCGAGATATGGGACTTTGAAGCTAAGAAATGGTTGACAAAACAACAAATTTTTCGCACTTCTGCTGCCCCAATCGCTTAACCAGAATGGCCTAGGGGAAAAATACACGTACCGTTGTAATCGGGCGAGTTTCTGCTTTCAAATGCAATAGGAATTTTTGGGTTAGGCCGATCCGGTCGCGAGATATGAGAGTTTGAAGCTAAGAAATGGTTGAGAAGAGAACAAATTTTTCGCAATTCTGCTGCTCCAAACGCTTAACCAGAATGGCCTAGGGAAAAAATAAGCATACCGCTGTAATCGGGCGAGTTTCTACTTTCAGACGCAGCAGGAATTTTTGGGTTTGGTCAATCCGTTCGCGAGATATGGGACTTTGAAGCTAAGAAATGGTTGAGAAGACAACAAATTTTTCGCAATTCTGCTGCTCCAAACGCTTAACCAGAATGGCCTAGGGAAAAAATACGCATACAGTTGTAATCGGGCAAGTTTCTACTTTCAGTTACAATAGGAATTTTTGGGTTAGGTCAATCCGTTCCCGAGATATCGGACTTTGAAGCTAAGAAATGGTTGACAAGACAACGAATTTTTCGCACTTCTGCTGCCCCAATCGCTTAACCAGAATGGCCTAGGGGAAAAATACACGTACCGTTGTAATCGGGCGAGTTTCTGCTTTCAAATGCAATAGGAATTTTTGGGTTAGGCCGATCCGGTCGCGTTTTATGAGAGTTTGAAGCTAAGAAATGGTTGAGAAGAGAACAAATTTTTCGCAATTCAGCTGCTCCAAACGCTTAACCAGAATGGCCTAGGGAAAAAATACACGTACCGTTGTAATCGGGTGAGTTTCTGCTTTCAAATGCAATAGGAATTTTTGGGTTAGGCCGATCCGGTCGCGAGATATGAGAGTTTGAAGCTAAGAAATGGTTGAGAAGAGAACAAATTTTTCGAAATTCTGCTGCTCCAAACGCTTAACCAGAATGACCTAGGGAAAAAATACGCATACCGTTGTAATCGGGCGAGTATCTACTTTCAGTTACAATAGGAATTTTTGGGTTTGGTCAATCCGTTCGCGAGATATGGGACTTTGAAGCTAAGAAATGGTTGACAAGACAACAAATTTTTCGCACTTCTGCTGCTCCAAACGCTTAACCAGAATGGCCTAGGGAAAAAATACACATACAGTTGTAATCGGGCGAGTTTCTACTTTCAAATGCAATAGGAATTTTGGGTTAGGTCAATCCGTTCGCGAGATATGGGACTTTGAAGTTAAGAAATGGTTGACAAGACAACAAATTTTTCGCACTTCTGCTGCTCCAAACGCTTAACCAGAATGGCCTAGGGAAAAAATACACATACCGTTGAAATCGTGCGAGTTTCTACTTTCAGACGCAACAGGAATTTTTGGGATAGGTCAATCCGTTCGCGAGATATGGGAGTTTGAAGCTAGGAAATGGTTGAGAAGGCAAAAAATTTTTCGCAATTCTGCTGCTCCAAACGCTTAACCAGAATGGGCCAGGGAAAAAACACACATACCGTTGTAATCGGGCGAGTTTCTACTTTCAGTTACAATAGGAATTTTTGGGTTAGGTCAATCCGTTCCCGAGATATGGGACTTTGAAGCTAAGAAATGGTTGACAAAACAACAAATTTTTCGCACTTCTGCTGCCCCAATCGCTTAACCAGAATGGCCTAGGGGAAAAATACACGTACCGTTGTAATCGGGCGAGTTTCTGCTTTCAAATGCAATAGGAATTTTTGGGTTAGGCCGATCCGGTCGCGAGATATGAGAGTTTGAAGCTAAGAAATGGTTGAGAAGAGAACAAATTTTTCGCAATTCTGCTGCTCCAAACGCTTAACCAGAATGGCCTAGGGAAAAAATAAGCATACCGCTGTAATCGGGCGAGTTTCTACTTTCAGACGCAGCAGGAATTTTTGGGTTTGGTCAATCCGTTCGCGAGATATGGGACTTTGAAGCTAAGAAATGGTTGAGAAGACAACAAATTTTTCGCAATTCTGCTGCTCCAAACGCTTAACCAGAATGGCCTAGGGAAAAAATACGCATACAGTTGTAATCGGGCAAGTTTCTACTTTCAGTTACAATAGGAATTTTTGGGTTAGGTCAATCCGTTCCCGAGATATCGGACTTTGAAGCTAAGAAATGGTTGACAAGACAACGAATTTTTCGCACTTCTGCTGCCCCAATCGCTTAACCAGAATGGCCTAGGGGAAAAATACACGTACCGTTGTAATCGGGCGAGTTTCTGCTTTCAAATGCAATAGGAATTTTTGGGTTAGGCCGATCCGGTCGCGTTTTATGAGAGTTTGAAGCTAAGAAATGGTTGAGAAGAGAACAAATTTTTCGCAATTCAGCTGCTCCAAACGCTTAACCAGAATGGCCTAGGGAAAAAATACACGTACCGTTGTAATCGGGTGAGTTTCTGCTTTCAAATGCAATAGGAATTTTTGGGTTAGGCCGATCCGGTCGCGTTTTATGAGAGTTTGAAGCTAAGAAATGGTTGAGAAGAGAACAAATTTTTCGCAATTCAGCTGCTCCAAACGCTTAACCAGAATGGCCTAGGGAAAAAATACACGTACCGTTGTAATCGGGCGAGTTTCTGCTTTCAAATGCAATAGGAATTTTTGGGTTAGGCCGATCCGGTCGCGAGATATGAGAGTTTGAAGCTAAGAAATGGTTGAGAAGAGAACAAATTTTTCGAAATTCTGCTGCTCCAAACGCTTAACCAGAATGACCTAGGGAAAAAATAAGCATACCGTTGTAATCGGGCGAGTTTCTACTTTCAGACGCAGCAGGAATTTTTGGGTTTGGTCAATCCGTTCGCGAGATATGGGACTTTGAAGCTAAGAAATGGTTGAGAAGACAACAAATTTTTCGCAATTCTGCTGCTCCAAACGCTTAACCAGTATGGCCTAGGGAAAAAATACGCATACCGTTGTAATCGGGCGAGTTTCTACTTTCTGTTACAATAGGAATTTTTGGGTTAGGTCAATCCGTTCGCGAGATATGGGACTTTGAAGCTAAGAAATGGTTGACAAGACAACAAATTTTTCGCACTTCTGCTGCCCCAATCGATTAACCAGAATGGCCTAGGGGAAAAATACACGTACCGTTGTAATCGGGCGAGTTTCTGCTTTCAAATGCAATAGGAATTTTTGGGTTAGGCCGATCCGGTCGCGAGATATGAGAGTTTGAAGCTAAGAAATGGTTGAGAAGAGAACAAATTTTTCGCAATTCAGCTGCTCCAAACGCTTAACCAGAATGGCCTAGGGAAAAAATACACGTACCGTTGTAATCGGGCGAGTTTCTGCTTTCAAATGCAATAGGAATTTTTGGGTTAGGCCGATCCGGTCGCGAGATATGAGAGTTTGAAGCTAAGAAATGGTTGAGAAGAGAACAAATTTTTCGAAATTCTGCTGCTCCAAACGCTTAACCAGAATGACCTAGGGACAAAATAAGCATACCGTTGTAATCGGGCGAGTTTCTACTTTCAGACGCAGCAGGAATTTTTGGGTTTGGTCAATCCGTTCGCGAGATATGGGACTTTGAAGCTAAGAAATGGTTGAGAAGACAACAAATTTTTCGCAATTCTGCTGCTCCAAACGCTTAACCAGAGTGGCCCAGGGAAAAAATACGAATACCGTTGTAATCGGGCGAGCTTCTACTTTCAGTTGCAATAGGAATTTTTGGGTTAGGTCAATCCGTTCGCGAGATATGGGACTTTGAAGCTAAGAAATGGTTGACAAGACAACAAATTTTTCGCACTTCTGCTGCTCCAATCGCTTAACCAGAATGACACAGGGGAAAAATACACATACCGTTGTAATCGGGCGAGTTTCTACTTTCAAATGCAATAGGAATTTTTGGGTTAGGTCAATCCGTTCGCGAGATATGGGAGTTTGAAGCTAAGAAATGGTTGAGCAGAGAACAAATTTTTCGCAATTCTGCTACTCCAAACGCTTAACCAGAATGGCCTAGCGAAAAAATACACATACCGTTGTAATCGGGCGAGTTTCTACTTTCAAATGCAATAGGAATTTTTGGGTTAGGTCAATCCGTTCGCGAGATATGGGAGTTTGAAGCTAAGAAATGGTTGAGAAGACAACAAATTTTTCGAAATTCTGCTGCTCCAAACGCTTAACCAGAATGGCCTAGGGAAAAAATAAGCATACCGTTGTAATCGGGCGAGTTTCTACTTTCAGACGCAGCAGGAATTTTTGGGTTTGGTCAATCCGTTCGCGAGATATGGGACATTGAAGCTAAGAAATGGTTGAGAAGACAACAAATTTTTCGCAATTCTGCTGCTCCAAACGCTTAACCAGAATGGCCTAGGGAAAAAATACGCATACCGTTGTAATCGGGCGAGTTTCTACTTTCTGTTACAATAGGAATTTTTGGGTTAGGTCAATCCGTTCGCGAGATATGGGACTTTGAAGCTAAGAAATGGTTGACAAGACAACAAATTTTTCGCAATTCTTCTGCTCCAAACGCTTAACCAGAATGGCCTAGGGAAAAAATACGCATACCGTTGTAATCGGGCGAGTATCTACTTTCAGTTACAATAGGAATTTTTGGGTTAGGTCAATCCGTTCGCGAGATATGGGACTTTGAAGCTAAGAAATGGTTGACAAGACAACAAATTTTTCGCACTTCTGCTGCTCCAAACGCTTAACCAGAATGGCCTAGGGAAAAAATACACATACAGTTGTAATCGGGCGAGTTTCTACTTTCAAATGCAATAGGAATTTTGGGTTAGGTCAATCCGTTCGCGAGATATGGGACTTTGAAGTTAAGAAATGGTTGACAAGACAACAAATTTTTCGCACTTCTGCTGCTCCAAACGCTTAACCAGAATGGCCTAGGGGAAAAATACACGTACCGTTGTAATCGGGCGAGTTTCTGCTTTCAAATGCAATAGGAATTTTTGGGTTAGGCCGATCCGGTCGCGAGATATGAGAGTTTGAAGCTAAGAAATGGTTGAGAAGAGAACAAATTTTTCGAAATTCTGCTGCTCCAAACGCTTAACCAGAATGACCTAGGGAAAAAATAAGCATACCGTTGTAATCGGGCGAGTTTCTACTTTCAGACGCAGCAGGAATTTTTGGGTTTGGTCAATCCGTTCGCGAGATATGGGACTTTGAAGCTAAGAAATGGTTGAGAAGACAACAAATTTTTCGCAATTCTGCTGCTCCAAACGCTTAACCAGTATGGCCTAGGGAAAAAATACGCATACCGTTGTAATCGGGCGAGTTTCTACTTTCTGTTACAATAGGAATTTTTGGGTTAGGTCAATCCGTTCGCGAGATATGGGACTTTGAAGCTAAGAAATGGTTGACAAGACAACAAATTTATCGCACTTCTGCTGCCCCAATCGATTAACCAGAATGGCCTAGGGGAAAAATACACGTACCGTTGTAATCGGGCGAGTTTCTGCTTTCAAATGCAATAGGAATTTTTGGGTTAGGCCGATCCGGTCGCGAGATATGAGAGTTTGAAGCTAAGAAATGGTCGAGAAGAGAACAAATTTTTCGCAATTCAGCTGCTCCAAACGCTTAACCAGAATGGCCTAGGGAAAAAATACACGTACCGTTGTAATCGGGCGAGTTTCTGCTTTCAAATGCAATAGGAATTTTTGGGTTAGGCCGATCCGGTCGCGAGATATGAGAGTTTGAAGCTAAGAAATGGTTGAGAAGAGAACAAATTTTTCGAAATTCTGCTGCTCCAAACGCTTAACCAGAATGACCTAGGGAAAAAATAAGCATACCGTTGTAATCGGGCGAGTTTCTACTTTCAGACGCAGCAGGAATTTTTGGGTTTGGTCAATCCGTTCGCGAGATATGGGACTTTGAAGCTAAGAAATGGTTGAGAAGACAACAAATTTTTCGCAATTCTGCTGCTCCAAACGCTTAACCAGAGTGGCCCAGGGAAAAAATACGAATACCGTTGTAATCGGGCGAGCTTCTACTTTCAGTTGCAATAGGAATTTTTGGGTTAGGTCAATCCGTTCGCGAGATATGGGACTTTGAAGCTAAGAAATGGTTGACAAGACAACAAATTTTTCGCACTTCTGCTGCCCCAATCGCTTAACCAGAACGGCCTAGGGGAAAAATACACGTACCGTTGTAATCGGGCGAGTTTCTGCTTTCAAATGCAATAGGAATTTTTGGGTTAGGTCAATCCGTTCGCGAGATATGGGAGTTTGAAGCTAAGAAATGGTTGAGAAGACAACAAATTTTTCGCACTTCTGCTGCTCCAAACGCTTAACCAGAATGGCCTAGGGAAAAAATACGCGTACCGTTGTAATCGGGCGAGTTTCAACTTTCTGTTACAATAGGAATTTTTGGGTTAGGTCAATCCGTTCGCGAGATATGGGACTTTGAAGCTAAGAAATGGTTGACAAGACAACAAATTTTTCGCACTTCTGCTGCCCCAATCGATTAACCAGAATGGCCTAGGGGAAAAATACACGTACCGTTGTAATCGGGCGAGTTTCTGCTTTCAAATGCAATAGGAATTTTTGGGTTAGGCCGATCCGGTCGCGAGATATGAGAGTTTGAAGCTAAGAAATGGTTGAGAAGAGAACAAATTTTTCGCAATTCAGCTGCTCCAAACGCTTAACCAGAATGGCCTAGGGAAAAAATACACGTACCGTTGTAATCGGGCGAGTTTCTGCTTTCAAATGCAATAGGAATTTTTGGGTTAGGCCGATCCGGTCGCGAGATATGAGAGTTTGAAGCTAAGAAATGGTTGAGAAGAGAACAAATTTTTCGAAATTCTGCTGCTCCAAACGCTTAACCAGAATGACCTAGGGAAAAAATAAGCATACCGTTGTAATCGGGCGAGTTTCTACTTTCAGACGCAGCAGGAATTTTTGGGTTTGGTCAATCCGTTCGCGAGATATGGGACTTTGAAGCTAAGAAATGGTTGAGAAGACAACAAATTTTTCGCAATTCTGCTGCTCCAAACGCTTAACCAGATTGGCCCAGGGAAAAAATACGAACACCGTTGTAATCGGGCGAGCTTCTACTTTCAGTTGCAATAGGAATTTTTGGGTTAGGTCAATCCGTTCGCGAGATATGGGACTTTGAAGCTAAGAAATGGTTGACAAGACAACAAATTTTTCGCACTTCTGCTGCTCCAATCGCTTAACCAGAATGACACAGGGGAAAAATACACATACCGCTGTAATCGGGCGAGTTTCTACTTTCAAATGCAAAAGGAATTTTTGGGTTAGGTCAATCCGTTCGCGAGATATGGGAGTTTGAAGCTAAGAAATGGTTGACAAGACAACAAATTTTTCGCACTTCTGCTGCCCCAATCGCTTAACCAGAACGGCCTAGGGGAAAAATACACGTACCGTTGTAATCGGGCGAGTTTCTGCTTTCAAATGCAATAGGAATTTTTGGGTTAGGTCAATCCGTTCGCGAGATATGGGAGTTTGAAGCTAAGAAATGGTTGAGCAGAGAACAAATTTTTCGCAATTCTGCTACTCCAAACGCTTAACCAGAATGGCCTAGCGAAAAAATACACATACCGTTGTAATCGGGCGAGTTTCTACTTTCAAATGCAATAGGAATTTTTGGGTTAGGTCAATCCGTTCGCGAGATATGGGAGTTTGAAGCTAAGAAATGGTTGAGAAGACAACAAATTTTTCGAAATTCTGCTGCTCCAAACGCTTAACCAGAATGGCCTAGGGAAAAAATAAGCATACCGTTGTAATCGGGCGAGTTTCTACTTTCAGACGCAGCAGGAATTTTTGGGTTTGGTCAATCCGTTCGCGAGATATGGGACATTGAAGCTAAGAAATGGTTGAGAAGACAACAAATTTTTCGCAATTCTGCTGCTCCAAACGCTTAACCAGAATGGCCTAGGGAAAAAATACGCATACCGTTGTAATCGGGCGAGTTTCTACTTTCTGTTACAATAGGAATTTTTGGGTTAGGTCAATCCGTTCGCGAGATATGGGACTTTGAAGCTAAGAAATGGTTGACAAGACAACAAATTTTTCGCAATTCTTCTGCTCCAAACGCTTAACCAGAATGGCCTAGGGAAAAAATACGCATACCGTTGTAATCGGGCGAGTTTCTACTTTCAGTTACAATAGGAATTTTTGGGTTAGGTCAATCCGTTCGCGAGATATGGGACTTTGAAGCTAAGAAATGGTTGACAAGACAACAAATTTTTCGCACTTCTGCTGCTCCAAACGCTTAACCAGAATGGCCTAGGGAAAAAATACACATATAGTTGTAATCGGGCGAGTTTCTACTTTCAAATGCAATAGGAATTTTGGGTTAGGTCAATCCGTTCGCGAGATATGGGACTTTGAAGTTAAGAAATGGTTGACAAGACAACAAATTTTTCGCAATTCTGCTGCTCCAAACGCTTAACCAGAATGGCCTAGGGAAAAAATACACATACCGTTGAAATCGTGCGAGTTTCTACTTTCAGACGCAACAGGAATTTTTGGGATAGGTCAATCCGTTCGCGAGATATGGGAGTTTGAAGCTAGGAAATGGTTGAGAAGGCAAAAAATTTTTCGCAATTCTGCTGCTCCAAACGCTTAACCAGAATGGGCCAGGGAAAAAACACACATACCGTTGTAATCGGGCGAGTTTCTACTTTCAGTTACAATTGGAATTTTTGGGTTAGGTCAATCCGTTCCCGAGATATGGGACTTTGAAGCTAAGAAATGGTTGACAAAACAACAAATTTTTCGCACTTCTGCTGCCCCAATCGCTTAACCAGAATGGCCTAGGGAAAAAATACACATACCGTTGAAATCGTGCGAGTTTCTGCTTTCAAATGCAATAGGAATTTTTGGGTTAGGCCGATCCGGTCGCGAGATATGAGAGTTTGAAGCTAAGAAATGGTTGAGAAGAGAACAAATTTTTCGCAATTCTGCTGCTCCAAACGCTTAACCAGAATGGCCTAGGGAAAAAATAAGCATACCGCTGTAATCGGGCGAGTTTCTACTTTCAGACGCAGCAGGAATTTTTGGGTTTGGTCAATCCGTTCGCGAGATATGGGACTTTGAAGCTAAGAAATGGTTGAGAAGACAACAAATTTTTCGCAATTCTGCTGCTCCAAACGCTTAACCAGAATGGCCTAGGGAAAAAATAAGCATACCGTTGTAATCGGGCGAGTTTCTACTTTCAGACGCAGCAGGAATTTTTGGGTTTGGTCAATCCGTTCGCGAGATATGGGACTTTGAAGCTAAGAAATGGTTGAGAAGACAACACATTTTTCGCAATTCTGCTGCTCCAAACGCTTAACCAGAGTGGCCCAGGGAAAAAATACGAATACCGTTGTAATCGGGCGAGCTTCTACTTTCAGTTGCAATAGGAATTTTTGGGTTAGGTCAATCCGTTCGCGAGATATGGGACTTTGAAGCTAAGAAATGGTTGACAAGACAACAAATTTTTCGCACTTCTGCTGCTCCAATCGCTTAACCAGAATGACACAGGGGAAAAATACACATACCGCTGTAATCGGGCGAGTTTCTACTTTCAAATGCAAAAGGAATTTTTGGGTTAGGTCAATCCGTTCGCGAGATATGGGAGTTTGAAGCTAAGAAATGGTTGACAAGACAACAAATTTTTCGCACTTCTGCTGCCCCAATCGCTTAACCAGAACGGCCTAGGGGAAAAATACACGTACCGTTGTAATCGGGCGAGTTTCTGCTTTCAAATGCAATAGGAATTTTTGGGTTAGGTCAATCCGTTCGCGAGATATGGGAGTTTGAAGCTAAGAAATGGTTGAGAAGACAACAAATTTTTCGCACTTCTGCTGCTCCAAACGCTTAACCAGAATGGCCTAGGGAAAAAATACGCGTACCGTTGTAATCGGGCGAGTTTCAACTTTCTGTTACAATAGGAATTTTTGGGTTAGGTCAATCCGTTCGCGAGATATGGGACTTTGAAGCTAAGAAATGGTTGACAAGACAACAAATTTTTCGCACTTCTGCTGCCCCAATCGATTAACCAGAATGGCCTAGGGGAAAAATACACGTACCGTTGTAATCGGGCGAGTTTCTGCTTTCAAATGCAATAGGAATTTTTGGGTTAGGCCGATCCGGTCGCGAGATATGAGAGTTTGAAGCTAAGAAATGGTTGAGAAGAGAACAAATTTTTCGCAATTCAGCTGCTCCAAACGCTTAACCAGAATGGCCTAGGGAAAAAATACACGTACCGTTGTAATCGGGCGAGTTTCTGCTTTCAAATGCAATAGGAATTTTTGGGTTAGGCCGATCCGGTCGCGAGATATGAGAGTTTGAAGCTAAGAAATGGTTGAGAAGAGAACAAATTTTTCGAAATTCTGCTGCTCCAAACGCTTAACCAGAATGACCTAGGGAAAAAATAAGCATACCGTTGTAATCGGGCGAGTTTCTACTTTCAGACGCAGCAGGAATTTTTGGGTTTGGTCAATCCGTTCGCGAGATATGGGACTTTGAAGCTAAGAAATGGTTGAGAAGACAACAAATTTTTCGCAATTCTGCTGCTCCAAACGCTTAACCAGAGTGGCCCAGGGAAAAAATACGAATACCGTTGTAATCGGGCGAGCTTCTACTTTCAGTTGCAATAGGAATTTTTGGGTTAGGTCAATCCGTTCGCGAGATATGGGACTTTGAAGCTAAGAAATGGTTGACAAGACAACAAATTTTTCGCACTTCTGCTGCTCCAATCGCTTAACCAGAATGACACAGGGGAAAAATACACATACCGCTGTAATCGGGCGAGTTTCTACTTTCAAATGCAAAAGGAATTTTTGGGTTAGGTCAATCCGTTCGCGAGATATGGGAGTTTGAAGCTAAGAAATGGTTGACAAGACAACAAATTTTTCGCACTTCTGCTGCCCCAATCGCTTAACCAGAACGGCCTAGGGGAAAAATACACGTACCGTTGTAATCGGGCGAGTTTCTGCTTTCAAATGCAATAGGAATTTTTGGGTTAGGTCAATCCGTTCGCGAGATATGGGAGTTTGAAGCTAAGAAATGGTTGAGAAGACAACAAATTTTTCGCACTTCTGCTGCTCCAAACGCTTAACCAGAATGGCCTAGGGAAAAAATACGCGTACCGTTGTAATCGGGCGAGTTTCAACTTTCTGTTACAATAGGAATTTTTGGGTTAGGTCAATCCGTTCGCGAGATATGGGACTTTGAAGCTAAGAAATGGTTGACGAGACAACAAATTTTTCGCAATTCTGCTGCTCCAAACGCTTAACCAGAATGACACAGGGGAAAAATACACATACCGCTGTAATCGGGCGAGTTTCTACCTTCAGTTACAATAGGAATTTTTGGGTTAGGTCAATCCGTTCGCGAGATATGGGACTTTGAAGCTAAGAAATGGTTGACAAGACAACAAATTTTTCGCACTTCTGCTGCTCCAAACGCTTAACCAGAATGGCCTAGGGAAAAAATACACATACCGTTGTAATCGGGCGAGTTTCTACTTTCAAATGCAATAGGAATTTTTGGGTTAGGTCAATCCGTTCGCGAGATATGGGAGTTTGAAGCTAAGAAATGGTTGAGAAGAGAACAAATTTTTCGCAATTCTGCTACTCCAAACGCTTAACCAGAATGGCCTAGCGAAAAAATACACATACCGTTGTAATCGGGCGAGTTTCTACTTTCAGATGCAATAGGAATTTTTGGGTTAGGTCAATCCGTTCGCGAGATATGGGAGTTTGAAGCTAAGAAATGGTTGAGCAGAGAACAAATTTTTCGCAATTCTGCTACTCCAAACGCTTAACCAGAATGGCCTAGCGAAAAAATACACATACCGTTGTAATCGGGCGAGTTTCTACTTTCAAATGCAATAGGAATTTTTGGGTTAGGTCAATCCGTTCGCGAGATATGGGAGTTTGAAGCTAAGAAATGGTTGAGAAGACAACAAATTTTTCGAAATTCTGCTGCTCCAAACGCTTAACCAGAATGGCCTAGGGAAAAAATAAGCATACCGTTGTAATCGGGCGAGTTTCTACTTTCAGACGCAGCAGGAATTTTTGGGTTTGGTCAATCCGTTCGCGAGATATGGGACATTGAAGCTAAGAAATGGTTGAGAAGACAACAAATTTTTCGCAATTCTGCTGCTCCAAACGCTTAACCAGAATGGCCTAGGGAAAAAATACGCATACCGTTGTAATCGGGCGAGTTTCTACTTTCTGTTACAATAGGAATTTTTGGGTTAGGTCAATCCGTTCGCGAGATATGGGACTTTGAAGCTAAGAAATGGTTGACAAGACAACAATTTTTTCGCAATTCTTCTGCTCCAAACGCTTAACCAGAATGGCCTAGGGAAAAAATACGCATACCGTTGTAATCGGGCGAGTTTCTACTTTCAGTTACAATAGGAATTTTTGGGTTAGGTCAATCCGTTCGCGAGATATGGGACTTTGAAGCTAAGAAATGGTTGACAAGACAACAAATTTTTCGCACTTCTGCTGCTCCAAACGCTTAACCAGAATGGCCTAGGGAAAAAATACACATATAGTTGTAATCGGGCGAGTTTCTACTTTCAAATGCAATAGGAATTTTGGGTTAGGTCAATCTGTTCGCGAGATATGGGACTTTGAAGTTAAGAAATGGTTGACAAGACAACAAATTTTTCGCAATTCTGCTGCTCCAAACGCTTAACCAGAATGGCCTAGGGAAAAAATACACATACCGTTGAAATCGTGCGAGTTTCTACTTTCAGACGCAACAGGAATTTTTGGGATAGGTCAATCCGTTCGCGAGATATGGGAGTTTGAAGCTAGGAAATGGTTGAGAAGGCAAAAAATTTTTCGCAATTCTGCTGCTCCAAACGCTTAACCAGAATGGGCCAGGGAAAAAACACACATACCGTTGTAATCGGGCGAGTTTCTACTTTCAGTTACAATAGGAATTTTTGGGTTAGGTCAATCCGTTCCCGAGATATGGGACTTTGAAGCTAAGAAATGGTTGACAAAACAACAAATTTTTCGCACTTCTGCTGCCCCAATCGCTTAACCAGAATGGCCTAGGGAAAAAATACACATACCGTTGAAATCGTGCGAGTTTCTGCTTTCAAATGCAATAGGAATTTTTGGGTTAGGCCGATCCGGTCGCGAGATATGAGAGTTTGAAGCTAAGAAATGGTTGAGAAGAGAACAAATTTTTCGCAATTCTGCTGCTCCAAACGCTTAACCAGAATGGCCTAGGGAAAAAATAAGCATACCGCTGTAATCGGGCGAGTTTCTACTTTCAGACGCAGCAGGAATTTTTGGGTTTGGTCAATCCGTTCGCGAGATATGGGACTTTGAAGCTAAGAAATGGTTGAGAAGACAACAAATTTTTCGCAATTCTGCTGCTCCAAACGCTTAACCAGAATGGCCTAGGGAAAAAATACGCATACAGTTGTAATCGGGCAAGTTTCTACTTTCAGTTACAATAGGAATTTTTGGGTTAGGTCAATCCGTTCCCGAGATATCGGACTTTGAAGCTAAGAAATGGTTGACAAGACAACGAATTTTTCGCACTTCTGCTGCCCCAATCGCTTAACCAGAATGGCCTAGGGGAAAAATACACGTACCGTTGTAATCGGGCGAGTTTCTGCTTTCAAATGCAATAGGAATTTTTGGGTTAGGCCGATCCGGTCGCGTTTTATGAGAGTTTGAAGCTAAGAAATGGTTGAGAAGAGAACAAATCTTTCGCAATTCAGCTGCTCCAAACGCTTAACCAGAATGGCCTAGGGAAAAAATACACGTACCGTTGTAATCGGGCGAGTTTCTGCTTTCAAATGCAATAGGAATTTTTGGGTTAGGCCGATCCGGTCGCGAGATATGAGAGTTTGAAGCTAAGAAATGGTTGAGAAGAGAACAAATTTTTCGAAATTCTGCTGCTCCAAACGCTTAACCAGAATGACCTAGGGAAAAAATAAGCATACCGTTGTAATCGGGCGAGTTTCTACTTTCAGACGCAGCAGGAATTTTTGGGTTTGGTCAATCCGTTCGCGAGATATGGGACTTTGAAGCTAAGAAATGGTTGAGAAGACAACAAATTTTTCGCAATTCTGCTGCTCCAAACGTTTAACCAGAATGGCCTAGGGAAAAAATACGCATACAGTTGTAATCGGGCAAGTTTCTACTTTCAGTTACAATAGGAATTTTTGGGTTAGGTCAATCCGTTCCCGAGATATCGGACTTTGAAGCTAAGAAATGGTTGACAAGACAACGAATTTTTCGCACTTCTGCTGCCCCAATCGCTTAACCAGAATGGCCTAGGGGAAAAATACACGTACCGTTGTAATCGGGCGAGTTTCTGCTTTCAAATGCAATAGGAATTTTTGGGTTAGGCCGATCCGGTCGCGTTTTATGAGAGTTTGAAGCTAAGAAATGGTTGAGAAGAGAACAAATCTTTCGCAATTCAGCTGCTCCAAACGCTTAACCAGAATGGCCTAGGGAAAAAATACACGTACCGTTGTAATCGGGCGAGTTTCTGCTTTCAAATGCAATAGGAATTTTTGGGTTAGGCCGATCCGGTCGCGAGATATGAGAGTTTGAAGCTAAGAAATGGTTGAGAAGAGAACAAATTTTTCGAAATTCTGCTGCTCCAAACGCTTAACCAGAATGACCTAGGGAAAAAATAAGCATACCGTTGTAATCGGGCGAGTTTCTACTTTCAGACGCAGCAGGAATTTTTGGGTTTGGTCAATCCGTTCGCGAGATATGGGACTTTGAAGCTAAGAAATGGTTGAGAAGACAACAAATTTTTCGCAATTCTGCTGCTCCAAACGCTTAACCAGTATGGCCTAGGGAAAAAATACGCATACCGTTGTAATCGGGCGAGTTTCTACTTTCTGTTACAATAGGAATTTTTGGGTTAGGTCAATCCGTTCGCGAGATATGGGACTTTGAAGCTAAGAAATGGTTGACAAGACAACAAATTTTTCGCGCTTCTGCTGCTCCAAACGCTTAACCAGAGTGGCCCAGGGAAAAAATACGAATACCGTTGTAATCGGGCGAGCTTCTACTTTCAGTTGCAATAGGAATTTTTGGGTTAGGTCAATCCGTTCGCGAGATATGGGACTTTGAAGCTAAGAAATGGTTGACAAGACAACAAATTTTTCGCACTTCTGCTGCTCCAATCGCTTAACCAGAATGACACAGGGGAAAAATACACATACCGCTGTAATCGGGCGAGTATCTACTTTCAGTTACAATAGGAATTTTTGGGTTAGGTCAATCCGTTCGCGAGATATGGGACTTTGAAGCTAAGAAATGGTTGACAAGACAACAAATTTTTCGCACTTCTGCTGCTCCAAACGCTTAACCAGAATGGCCTAGGGAAAAAATACACATACCGTTGTAATCGGGCGAGTTTCTACTTTCAAATGCAATAGGAATTTTTGGGTTAGGTCAATCCGTTCGCGAGATATGGGAGTTTGAAGCTAAGAAATGGTTGAGAAGAGAACAAATTTTTCGCAATTCTGCTACTCCAAACGCTTAACCAGAATGGCCTAGCGAAAAAATACACATACCGTTGTAATCGGGCGAGTTTCTACTTTCAGATGCAATAGGAATTTTTGGGTTAGGTCAATCCGTTCGCGAGATATGGGAGTTTCAAGCTAAGAAATGGTTGAGAAGACAACAAATTTTTCGCAATTCAGCTGCTCCAAACGCTTAACCAGAATGGCCTAGCGAAAAAATACACAAACCGTTGTAATCGGGCGAGTTTCTACTTTCAGATGCAATAGGAATTTTTGGGTTATGTCAATCCGTTCGCGAGATATGGGAGTTTGAATCTAGGAAATGGTTGAGAAGGCAAAAAACTTTTCGCAATTCTGCTGCTCCAAACGCTTAACCAGAATGGCCTAGGGAAAAAATACACATACCGTTGTAATCGGGCGAGTTTCTACTTTCAGTTACAATAGGAATTTTTGGGTTAGGTCAATCCGTTCCCGAGATATCGGACTTTGAAGCTAAGAAATGGTTGACAAGACAACAAATTTTTCGCACTTCTGCTGCCCCAATCGATTAACCAGAATGGCCTAGGGGAAAAATACACGTACCGTTGTAATCGGGCGAGTTTCTGCTTTCAAATGCAATAGGAATTTTTGGGTTAGGCCGATCCGGTCGCGAGATATGAGAGTTTGAAGCTAAGAAATGGTTGAGAAGAGAACAAATTTTTCGCAATTCAGCTGCCCCAAACGCTTAACCAGAATGGCCTAGGGAAAAAATACACGTACCGTTGTAATCGGGCGAGTTTCTGCTTTCAAATGCAATAGGAATTTTAGGGTTAGGCCGATCCGGTCGCGAGATATGAGAGTTTGAAGCTAAGAAATGGTTGAGAAGAGAACAAATTTTTCGAAATTCTGCTGCTCCAAACGCTTAACCAGAATGACCTAGGGAAAAAATAAGCATACCGTTGTAATCGGGCGAGTTTCTACTTTCAGACGCAGCAGGAATTTTTGGGTTTGGTCAATCCGTTCGCGAGATATGGGACTTTGAAGCTAAGAAATGGTTGAGAAGACAACAAATTTTTCGCAATTCTGCTGCTCCAAACGCTTAACCAGAGTGGCCCAGGGAAAAAATACACATACCGCTGTAATCGGGCGAGTTTCTACTTTCAAATGCAAAAGGAATTTTTGGGTTAGGTCAATCCGTTCGCGAGATATGGGAGTTTGAAGCTAAGAAATGGTTGACAAGACAACAAATTTTTCGCACTTCTGCTGCCCCAATCGCTTAACCAGAACGGCCTAGGGGAAAAATACACGTACCGTTGTAATCGGGCGAGTTTCTGCTTTCAAATGCAATAGGAATTTTTGGGTTAGGTCAATCCGTTCGCGAGATATGGGAGTTTGAAGCTAAGAAATGGTTGAGAAGACAACAAATTTTTCGCACTTCTGCTGCTCCAAACGCTTAACCAGAATGACACAGGGGAAAAATACACATACCGCTGTAATCGGGCGAGTTTCTACCTTCAGTTACAATAGGAATTTTTGGGTTAGGTCAATCCGTTCGCGAGATATGGGACTTTGAAGCTAAGAAATGGTTGACAAGACAACAAATTTTTCGCACTTCTGCTGCTCCAAACGCTTAACCAGAATGGCCTAGGGAAAAAATACACATACCGTTGTAATCGGGCGAGTTTCTACTTTCAAATGCAATAGGAATTTTTGGGTTAGGTCAATCCGTTCGCGAGATATGGGAGTTTGAAGCTAAGAAATGGTTGAGAAGAGAACAAATTTTTCGCAATTCTGCTACTCCAAACGCTTAACCAGAATGGCCTAGCGAAAAAATACACATACCGTTGTAATCGGGCGAGTTTCTACTTTCAGATGCAATAGGAATTTTTGGGTTAGGTCAATCCGTTCGCGAGATATGGGAGTTTCAAGCTAAGAAATGGTTGAGAAGACAACAAATTTTTCGCACTTCTGCTGCTCCAAACTCTTAACCAGAATGGCCTAGGGAAAAAATACACATACCGTTGTAATCGGGCGAGTTTCTACTTTCAGTTACAATAGGAATTTTTGGGTTAGGTCAATCCGTTCCCGAGATATCGGACTTTGAAGCTAAGAAATGGTTGACAAGACAACAAATTTTTCGCACTTCTGCTGCCCCAATCGCTTAACCAGAATGGCCTAGGGGAAAAATACACGTACCGTTGTAATCGGGCGAGTTTCTACTTTCAGATGCAATAGGAATTTTTGGGTTAGGTCAATCCGTTCGCGAGATATGGGAGTTTGAAGCTAAGAAATGGTTGAGAAGAGAACAAATTTTTCGCAATTCTGCTACTCCAAACGCTTAACCAGAATGGCCTAGCGAAAAAATACACATACCGTTGTAATCGGGCGAGTTTCTACTTTCAGATGCAATAGGAATTTTTGGGTTAGGTCAATCCGTTCGCGAGATATGGGAGTTTCAAGCTAAGAAATGGTTGAGAAGACAACAAATTTTTCGCACTTCTGCTGCTCCAAACTCTTAACCAGAATGGCCTAGGGAAAAAATACACATACCGTTGTAATCGGGCGAGTTTCTACTTTCAGTTACAATAGGAATTTTTGGGTTAGGTCAATCCGTTCCCGAGATATCGGACTTTGAAGCTAAGAAATGGTTGACAAGACAACAAATTTTTCGCACTTCTGCTGCCCCAATCGCTTAACCAGAATGGCCTAGGGGAAAAATACACGTACCGTTGTAATCGGGCGAGTTTCTGCTTTCAAATGCAATAGGAATTTTTGGGTTAGGCCGATCCGGTCGCGAGATATGAGAGTTTGAAGCTAAGAAATGGTTGAGAAGAGAACAAATTTTTCGCAATTCAGCTGCTCCAAACGCTTAACCAGAATGGCCTAGCGAAAAAATACACATACCGTTGTAATCGGGCGAGTTTCTACTTTCAGATGCAATAGGAATTTTTGGGTTATGTCAATCCGTTCGCGAGATATGGGAGTTTGAATCTAGGAAATGGTTGAGAAGGCAAAAAACTTTTCGCAATTCTGCTGCTCCAAACGCTTAACCAGAATGGCCTAGGGAAAAAATACACATACCGTTGTAATCGGGCGAGTTTCTACTTTCAGTTACAATAGGAATTTTTGGGTTAGGTCAATCCGTTCCCGAGATATCGGACTTTGAAGCTAAGAAATGGTTGACAAGACAACAAATTTTTCGCACTTCTGCTGCCCCAATCGATTAACCAGAATGGCCTAGGGGAAAAATACACGTACCGTTGTAATCGGGCGAGTTTCTGCTTTCAATTGCAATAGGAATTTTTGGGTTAGGCCGATCCGGTCGCGAGATATGAGAGTTTGAAGCTAAGAAATGGTTGAGAAGAGAACAAATTTTTCGCAATTCAGCTGCTCCAAACGCTTAACCAGAATGGCCTAGGGAAAAAATACACGTACCGTTGTAATCGGGCGAGTTTCTGCTTTCAAATGCAATAGGAATTTTTGGGTTAGGCCGATCCGGTCGCGAGATATGAGAGTTTGAAGCTAAGAAATGGTTGAGAAGAGAACAAATTTTTCGAAATTCTGCTGCTCCAAACGCTTAACCAGAATGACCTAGGGAAAAAATAAGCATACCGTTGTAATCGGGCGAGTTTCTACTTTCAGACGCAGCAGGAATTTTTGGGTTTGGTCAATCCGTTCGCGAGATATGGGACTTTGAAGCTAAGAAATGGTTGAGAAGACAACAAATTTTTCGCAATTCTGCTGCTCCAAACGCTTAACCAGAGTGGCCCAGGGAAAAAATACGAATACCGTTGTAATCGGGCGATCTTCTACTTTCAGTTGCAATAGGAATTTTTGGGTTAGGTCAATCCGTTCGCGAGATATGGGACTTTGAAGCTAAGAAATGGTTGACAAGACAACAAATTTTTCGCACTTCTGCTGCTCCAATCGCTTAACCAGAATGACACAGGGGAAAAATACACATACCGCTGTAATCGGGCGAGTTTCTACTTTCAAATGCAAAAGGAATTTTTGGGTTAGGTCAATCCGTTCGCGAGATATGGGAGTTTGAAGCTAAGAAATGGTTGACAAGACAACAAATTTTTCGCACTTCTGCTGCCCCAATCGCTTAACCAGAACGGCCTAGGGGAAAAATACACGTACCGTTGTAATCGGGCGAGTTTCTGCTTTCAAATGCAATAGGAATTTTTGGGTTAGGTCAATCCGTTCGCGAGATATGGGAGTTTGAAGCTAAGAAATGGTTGAGAAGACAACAAATTTTTCGCACTTCTGCTGCTCCAAACGCTTAACCAGAATGGCCTAGGGAAAAAATACGCGTACCGTTGTAATCGGGCGAGTTTCAACTTTCTGTTACAATAGGAATTTTTGGGTTAGGTCAATCCGTTCGCGAGATATGGGACTTTGAAGCTAAGAAATGGTTGACGAGACAACAAATTTTTCGCAATTCTGCTGCTCCAAACGCTTAACCAGAATGGCCTAGGGAAAAAATACGCATACCGTTGTAATCGGGCGAGTTTCTACTTTCAGTTACAATAGGAATTTTTGGGTTAGGTCAATCCGTTCGCGAGATATGGGACTTTGAAGCTAAGAAATGGTTGACAAGACAACAAATTTTTCGCACTTCTGCTGCTCCAAACGCTTAACCAGAATGGCCTAGGGAAAAAATACACATACCGTTGTAATCGGGCGAGTTTCTACTATCAGTTACAATAGGAATTTTTGGGTTAGGTCAATCCGTTCCCGAGATATCGGACTTTGAAGCTAAGAAATGGTTGACAAGACAACAAATTTTTCGCACTTCTGCTGCCCCAATCGCTTAACCAGAACGGCCTAGGGGAAAAATACACGTACCGTTGTAATCGGGCGAGTTTCTGCTTTCAAATGCAATAGGAATTTTTGGGTTAGGTCAATCCGTTCGCGAGATATGGGACTTTGAAGCTAAGAAATGGTTGACGAGACAACAAATTTTTCGCAATTCTGCTGCTCCAAACGCTTAACCAGAATGGCCTAGGGAGAAAATACGCATACCGTTGTAATCGGGCGAGTTTCTGCTTTCAAATGCAATAGGAATGTTTGGGTTAGGCCGATCCGGTCGCGAGATATGAGAGTTTGAAGCTAAGAAACGGTTGAGAAGACAACAAATTTTTCGCCATTCCGCTGCTCCAAACGCTTAACCAGAATGGCCTAGGGAAAAAATACACGTACCGTTGTAATCGGGCGAGTTTCTGCTTTCAAATGCAATAGGAATTTTTGGGTTAGGCCGATCCGGTCGCGAGATATGGGAGTTTGAAGCTAAGAAATGGTTGAGAAGACAACAAATTTTTCGCACTTCTGCTGCTCCAAACGCTTAACCAGAATGGCCTAGGGAAAAAATACGCGTACCGTTGTAATCGGGCGAGTTTCAACTTTCTGTTACAATAGGAATTTTTGGGTTAGGTCAATCCGTTCGCGAGATATGGGACTTTGAAGCTAAGAAATGGTTGACGAGACAACAAATTTTTCGCAATTCTGCTGCTCCAAACGCTTAACCAGAATGGCCTAGGGAAAAAATACGCATACCGTTGTAATCGGGCGAGTTTCTACTTTCAGTTACAATAGGAATTTTTGGGTTAGGTCAATCCGTTCGCGAGATATGGGACTTTGAAGCTAAGAAATGGTTGACAAGACAACAAATTTTTCGCACTTCTGCTGCTCCAAACGCTTAACCAGAATGGCCTAGGGAAAAAATACACATACCGTTGTAATCGGGCGAGTTTCTACTATCAGTTACAATAGGAATTTTTGGGTTAGGTCAATCCGTTCCCGAGATATCGGACTTTGAAGCTAAGAAATGGTTGACAAGACAACAAATTTTTCGCACTTCTGCTGCCCCAATCGCTTAACCAGAACGGCCTAGGGGAAAAATACACGTACCGTTGTAATCGGGCGAGTTTCTGCTTTCAAATGCAATAGGAATTTTTGGGTTAGGTCAATCCGTTCGCGAGATATGGGACTTTGAAGCTAAGAAATGGTTGACGAGACAACAAATTTTTCGCAATTCTGCTGCTCCAAACGCTTAACCAGAATGGCCTAGGGAGAAAATACGCATACCGTTGTAATCGGGCGAGTTTCTGCTTTCAAATGCAATAGGAATGTTTGGGTTAGGCCGATCCGGTCGCGAGATATGAGAGTTTGAAGCTAAGAAACGGTTGAGAAGACAACAAATTTTTCGCCATTCCGCTGCTCCAAACGCTTAACCAGAATGGCCTAGGGAAAAAATACACGTACCGTTGTAATCGGGCGAGTTTCTGCTTTCAAATGCAATAGGAATTTTTGGGTTAGGCCGATCCGGTCGCGAGATATGAGAGTTTGAAGCTAAGAAATGGTTGAGAAGAGAACAAATTCTTCGAAATTCTGCTGCTCCAAACTCTTAACCAGAATGGCCTAGGGAAAAAATACACATACCGTTGTAATCGGGCGAGTTTCTACTTTCAGTTACAATAGGAATTTTTGGGTTAGGTCAATCCGTTCCCGAGATATCGGACTTTGAAGCTAAGAAATGGTTGACAAGACAACAAATTTTTCGCACTTCTGCTGCCCCAATCGCTTAACCAGAATGGCCTAGGGGAAAAATACACGTACCGTTGTAATCGGGCGAGTTTCTGCTTTCAAATGCAATAGGAATTTTTGGGTTAGGCCGATCCGGTCGCGAGATATGAGAGTTTGAAGCTAAGAAATGGTTGAGAAGAGAACAAATTTTTCGCAATTCAGCTGCTCCAAACGCTTAACCAGAATGGCCTAGCGAAAAAATACACATACCGTTGTAATCGGGCGAGTTTCTACTTTCAGATGCAATAGGAATTTTTGGGTTATGTCAATCCGTTCGCGAGATATGGGAGTTTGAATCTAGGAAATGGTTGAGAAGGCAAAAAACTTTTCGCAATTCTGCTGCTCCAAACGCTTAACCAGAATGGCCTAGGGAAAAAATACACATACCGTTGTAATCGGGCGAGTTTCTACTTTCAGTTACAATAGGAATTTTTGGGTTAGGTCAATCCGTTCCCGAGATATCGGACTTTGAAGCTAAGAAATGGTTGACAAGACAACAAATTTTTCGCACTTCTGCTGCCCCAATCGATTAACCAGAATGGCCTAGGGGAAAAATACACGTACCGTTGTAATCGGGCGAGTTTCTGCTTTCAATTGCAATAGGAATTTTTGGGTTAGGCCGATCCGGTCGCGAGATATGAGAGTTTGAAGCTAAGAAATGGTTGAGAAGAGAACAAATTTTTCGCAATTCAGCTGCTCCAAACGCTTAACCAGAATGGCCTAGGGAAAAAATACACGTACCGTTGTAATCGGGCGAGTTTCTGCTTTCAAATGCAATAGGAATTTTTGGGTTAGGCCGATCCGGTCGCGAGATATGAGAGTTTGAAGCTAAGAAATGGTTGAGAAGAGAACAAATTTTTCGAAATTCTGCTGCTCCAAACGCTTAACCAGAATGACCTAGGGAAAAAATAAGCATACCGTTGTAATCGGGCGAGTTTCTACTTTCAGACGCAGCAGGAATTTTTGGGTTTGGTCAATCCGTTCGCGAGATATGGGACTTTGAAGCTAAGAAATGGTTGAGAAGACAACAAATTTTTCGCAATTCTGCTGCTCCAAACGCTTAACCAGAGTGGCCCAGGGAAAAAATACGAATACCGTTGTAATCGGGCGAGCTTCTACTTTCAGTTGCAATAGGAATTTTTGGGTTAGGTCAATCCGTTCGCGAGATATGGGACTTTGAAGCTAAGAAATGGTTGACAAGACAACAAATTTTTCGCACTTCTGCTGCTCCAATCGCTTAACCAGAATGACACAGGGGAAAAATACACATACCGCTGTAATCGGGCGAGTTTCTACTTTCAAATGCAAAAGGAATTTTTGGGTTAGGTCAATCCGTTCGCGAGATATGGGAGTTTGAAGCTAAGAAATGGTTGACAAGACAACAAATTTTTCGCACTTCTGCTGCCCCAATCGCTTAACCAGAACGGCCTAGGGGAAAAATACACGTACCGTTGTAATCGGGCGAGTTTCTGCTTTCAAATGCAATAGGAATTTTTGGGTTAGGTCAATCCGTTCGCGAGATATGGGAGTTTGAAGCTAAGAAATGGTTGAGAAGACAACAAATTTTTCGCACTTCTGCTGCTCCAAACGCTTAACCAGAATGGCCTAGGGAAAAAATACGCGTACCGTTGTAATCGGGCGAGTTTCAACTTTCTGTTACAATAGGAATTTTTGGGTTAGGTCAATCCGTTCGCGAGATATGGGACTTTGAAGCTAAGAAATGGTTGACGAGACAACAAATTTTTCGCAATTCTGCTGCTCCAAACGCTTAACCAGAATGGCCTAGGGAAAAAATACGCATACCGTTGTAATCGGGCGAGTTTCTACTTTCAGTTACAATAGGAATTTTTGGGTTAGGTCAATCCGTTCGCGAGATATGGGACTTTGAAGCTAAGAAATGGTTGACAAGACAACAAATTTTTCGCACTTCTGCTGCTCCAAACGCTTAACCAGAATGGCCTAGGGAAAAAATACACATACCGTTGTAATCGGGCGAGTTTCTACTATCAGTTACAATAGGAATTTTTGGGTTAGGTCAATCCGTTCCCGAGATATCGGACTTTGAAGCTAAGAAATGGTTGACAAGACAACAAATTTTTCGCACTTCTGCTGCCCCAATCGCTTAACCAGAACGGCCTAGGGGAAAAATACACGTACCGTTGTAATCGGGCGAGTTTCTGCTTTCAAATGCAATAGGAATTTTTGGGTTAGGTCAATCCGTTCGCGAGATATGGGACTTTGAAGCTAAGAAATGGTTGACGAGACAACAAATTTTTCGCAATTCTGCTGCTCCAAACGCTTAACCAGAATGGCCTAGGGAGAAAATACGCATACCGTTGTAATCGGGCGAGTTTCTGCTTTCAAATGCAATAGGAATGTTTGGGTTAGGCCGATCCGGTCGCGAGATATGAGAGTTTGAAGCTAAGAAACGGTTGAGAAGACAACAAATTTTTCGCCATTCCGCTGCTCCAAACGCTTAACCAGAATGGCCTAGGGAAAAAATACACGTACCGTTGTAATCGGGCGAGTTTCTGCTTTCAAATGCAATAGGAATTTTTGGGTTAGGCCGATCCGGTCGCGAGATATGAGAGTTTGAAGCTAAGAAATGGTTGAGAAGAGAACAAATTCTTCGAAATTCTGCTGCTCCAAACGCTTAACCAGAATGGCCTAGGGAAAAAATACGCATACCGTTGTAATCGGGCGAGTTTCTACTTTCAGTTACATTAGGAATTTTTGGGTTAGGTCAATCCGTTCGCGAGATATGGGACTTTGAAGCTAAGAAATGGTTGACAAGACAACAAATTTTTCGCACTTCTGCTGCTCCAAACGCTTAACCAGAATGGCCTAGGGAAAAAATACACATACCGTTGAAATCGTGCGAGTTTCTACTTTCAGACGGAACAGGAATTTTTGGGATAGGTCAATCCGTTCGCGAGATATGGGAGTTTGAAGCTAGGAAATGATTGAGAAGGCAAAAAATTTTTCGCAATTCTGCTGCTCCAAACGCTTAACCAGAATGGCCTAGGGAAAAAATACACATACCGTTGTAATCGGGCGAGTTTCTACTTTCAGATGCAACAGGAATTTTTGGGCTAGGTCAATCCGTTCGCGAGATATGGTAGTTTGAGGCTAAGAAATGGTTGCGAAGACAACAAATTTTTCTCAATTCTGCTGCTCCACACGCTTAACCAGAATGGCCTAGGGAAAAAATACACATACCGTTGTAATCGGGCGAGTTTCTACTTTCTGTTACAATAGGAATTTTTGGGTTAGGTCAATCCATTCGCGAGATATGGGACTTTGAAGCTAAGAAATGGTTCACAAGACAACAAATTTTTCGCAATTCTGCTGCTCCAAACGCTTAACCAGAATGGCCTAGGGAAAAAATACGCATACCGTTGTAATCGGGCGAGTTTCTACTTTCAGTTACAATAGGAATTTTTGGGTTAGGTCAATCCGTTCGCGAGATATGGGACTTTGAAGCTAAGAAATGGTTGAGAAGAGAACAAATCTTTCGCAATTCTGCTACTCCAAACGCTTAACCAGAATGGCCTAGCGAAAAAATACACCTACCGTTGTAATCGGGCGTGTTTCTACTTTCAGTTACAATAGGAATTTTTGGGTTAGGTCAATCCGTTCCCGAGATATCGGACTTTGAAGCTAAGAAATGGTTGACAAGACAACAAATTTTTCGCACTTCTGCTGCCCCAATCGCTTAACCAGAATGGCCTAGGGGAAAAATACACGTACCTTTGTAATCGGGCGAGTTTCTGCTTTCAAATGCAATAGGAATTTTTGGGTTAGGCCGATCCGGTCGCGAGATATGAGAGTTTGAAGCTAAGAAATGGTTGAGAAGAGTACAAATTTTTCGAAATTCTGCTGCTCCAAACGCTTAACCAGAATGGCCTAGGGAAAAAATACGCATACCGTTGTAATCGGGCGAGTTTCTACTTTCAGTTACAATAGGAATTTTTGGGTTAGGTCAATCCGTTCGCGAGATATGGGACTTTGAAGCTAAGAAATGGTTGACAAGACAACAAATTTTTCGCACTTCTGCTGCTCCAAACGCTTAACCAGAATGGCCTAGGGAAAAAATACACATACCGTTGAAATTGTGCGAGTTTCTACTTTCAGACGCAACAGGAATTTTTGGGATAGGTCAATCCGTTCGCGAGATATGGGAGTTTGAAGCTAGGAAATGGTTGAGAAGGCAAAAAATTTTTCGCAATTCCGCTGCTCCAAACGCTTAACCAGAATTGCCTAGGGAAAAAATACACATACCGTTGTAATCGGGCGAGTTTCTACTTTCAGTTACAATAGGAATTTTTGGGTTAGGTCAATCCGTTCCCGAGATATGAGAGTTTGAAGCTAAGGAATGGTTGAGAAGAGAACAAATTTTTCGCAATTCTGCTGCTCCAAACGCTTAACCAGAATGGCCTAGGGAAAAAATACACGTACCGTTGTAATCAGGCGAGTTTCTGCTTTCAAATGCAATAGGAATTTTTGGGTTAGGCCGATCCGTTCGCGAGATATGAGAGTTTGAAGCTAAGAAATGGTTGAGAAGAGAACAAATTTTTCGCAATTCTGCTGCTCCACACGCTTAACCAGAATGGCCTAGGGAAAAAATACACATACCGTTGTAATCGGGCGAGTTTCTACTTTCAGTTACAATAGGAATTTTTGGGTTAGGTTAATCCGTTCCCGAGATATCGGACATTGAAGCTAAGAAATGGTTGACAAGACAACAAATTTTTCGCACTTCTGCTGCCCCAATCGCTTAACCAGAATGGCCTAGGGGAAAAATAAACGTACCGTTGTAATCGGGAGAGTTTCTACTTTCAGTTACAATAGGAATTTTTGGGTTAGGTCAATCCGTTCGCGAGATATGGGACTTTGAAGCTAAGAAATGGTTGACAAGACAACAAATTTTTCGCACTTCTGCTGCTCCAAACGCTTAACCAGAATGGCCTAGGGAAAAAATACGCATACCGTTGTAATCGGGCGAGTTTCTACTTTCAGTTACAATAGGAATTTTTGGGTTAGGTCAATCCGTTCGCGAGATATGGGACTTTGAAGCTAAGAAATGGTTGACAAGACAACAAATTTTTCGCACTTCTGCTGCTCCAAACACTTAACCAGAATGGCCTAGGGAAAAAATACACATACCGTTGAAATTGTGCGAGTTTCTACTTTCAGACGCAACAGGAATTTTTGGGATAGGTCAATCCGTTCGCGAGATATGGGAGTTTGAAGCTAGGAAATGGTTGAGAAGGCAAAAAATTTTTCGCAATTCCGCTGCTCCAAACGCTTAACCAGAATTGCCTAGGGAAAAAATACACATACCGTTGTAATCGGGCGAGTTTCTACTTTCAGTTACAATAGGAATTTTTGGGTTAGGTCAATCCGTTCCCGAGATATGAGAGTTTGAAGCTAAGGAATGGTTGAGAAGAGAACAAATTTTTCGCAATTCTGCTGCTCCAAACGCTTAACCAGAATGGCCTAGGGAAAAAATACACGTACCGTTGTAATCAGGCGAGTTTCTGCTTTCAAATGCAATAGGAACTTTTGGGTTAGGCCGATCCGTTCGCGAGATATGAGAGTTTGAAGCTAAGAAATGGTTGAGAAGAGAACAAATTTTTCGCAATTCTGCTGCTCCACACGCTTAACCAGAATGGCCTAGGGAAAAAATACACCTACCGTTGTAATCGGGCGAGTTTCTACTTTCAGTTACAATAGGAATTTTTGGGTTAGGTTAATCCGTTCCCGAGATATCGGACTTTGAAGCTAAGAAATGGTTGACAAGACAACAAATTTTTCGCACTTCTGCTGCCCCAATCGCTTAACCAGAATGGCCTAGGGGAAAAATAAACGTACCGTTGTAATCGGGCGAGTTTCTGCTTTCAAATGCAATAGGAATTTTTGGGTTAGGCCGATCCGGTCGCGAGATATGAGAGTTTGAAGCTAAGAAATGGTTGAGAAGAGAACAAATTCTTCGAAATTCTGCTGCTCCAAACGCTTAACCAGAATGGCCTAGGGAAAAAATACGCATACCGTTGTAATCGGGCGAGTTTCTACTTTCTGTTACAATAGGAATTTTTGGGTTAGGTCAATCCATTCGCGAGATATGGGACTTTGAAGCTAAGAAATGGTTGACAAGACAACAAATTTTTCGCACTTCTGCTGCTCCAAACGCTTAACCAGAATGGCCTAGGGAAAAAATACACATACCGTTGTAATCGGGCGAGTTTCTACTTTCAGTTACAATAGGAATTTTTGGGTTAGGTTAATCCGTTCCCGAGATATCGGACTTTGAAGCTAAGAAATGGTTGACAAGACAACAAATTTTTCGCACTTCTGCTGCCCCAATCGCTTAACCAGAATGGCCTAGGGGAAAAATAAACGTACCGTTGTAATCGGGCGAGTTTCTACTTTCAGTTACAATAGGAATTTTTGGGTTAGGTCAATCCGTTCGCGAGATATGGGACTTTGAAGCTAAGAAATGGTTGACAAGACAACAAATTTTTCGCACTTCTGCTGCTCCAAACGCTTAACCAGAATGGCCTAGGGAAAAAATACAAATACCGTTGAAATCGTGCGAGTTTCTACTTTCAGACGGAACAGGAATTTTTGGGATAGGTCAATCCGTTCGCGAGATATGGGAGTTTGAAGCTAGGAAATGGTTGAGAAGGAAAAAATTTTTCGCAATTCTGCTGCTCCAAACGCTTAACCAGAATGGCCTAGGGAAAAAATACACATACCGTTGTAATCGGGCGAGTTTCTACTTTCAGATGCAACAGGAATTTTTGGGCTAGGTCAATCCGTTCGCGAGATATGGTAGTTTGAGGCTAAGAAATGGTTGCGAAGACAACAAATTTTTCGCACTTCTGCTGCTCCAAACGCTTAACCAGAATGGGCCAGGGAGAAAACACACATACCGTTGTAATCGGGCGAGATTCTACTTTCAGTTACAATAGGAATTTTTGGGTTAGGTCAATCCGTTCCCGAGATATGAGAGTTTGAAGCTAAGGAATGGTTGAGAAGAGAACAAATTTTTCGCAATTCTGCTGCTCCAAACGCTTAACCAGAATGGCCTAGGGAAAAAATACACGTACCGTTGTAATCAGGCGAGTTTCTGCTTTCAAATGCAATAGGAATTTTTGGGTTAGGCCGATCCGTTCGCGAGATATGAGAGTTTGAAGCTAAGAAATGGTTGAGAAGAGAACAAATTTTTCGCAATTCTGCTGCTCCACACGCTTAACCAGAATGGCCTAGGGAAAAAATACACATACCGTTGTAATCGGGCGAGTTTCTACTTTCTGTTACAATAGGAATTTTTGGGTTAGGTCAATCCATTCGCGAGATATGGGACTTTGAAGCTAAGAAATGGTTCACAAGACAACAAATTTTTCGCAATTCTGCTGCTCCAAACGCTTAACCAGAATGGCCTAGGGAAAAAATACGCATACCGTTGTAATCGGGCGAGTTTCTACTTTCAGTTACAATAGGAATTTTTGGGTTAGGTCAATCCGTTCCCGAGATATGAGAGTTTGAAGCTAAGGAATGGTTGAGAAGAGAACAAATTTTTCGCAATTCTGCTGCTCCAAACGCTTAACCAGAATGGCCTAGGGGAAAAATACACGTACCTTTGTAATCGGGCGAGTTTCTGCTTTCAAATGCAATAGGAATTTTTGGGTTAGGCCGATCCGGTCGCGAGATATGAGAGTTTGAAGCTAAGAAATGGTTGAGAAGAGTACAAATTTTTCGAAATTCTGCTGCTCCAAACGCTTAACCAGAATGGCCTAGGGAAAAAATACGCATACCGTTGTAATCGGGCGAGTTTCTACTTTCAGTTACAATAGGAATTTTTGGGTTAGGTCAATCCGTTCGCGAGATATGGGACTTTGAAGCTAAGAAATGGTTGAGAAGAGTACAAATTTTTCGAAATTCTGCTGCTCCAAACGCTTAACCAGAATGGCCTAGGGAAAAAATACGCATACCGTTGTAATCGGGCGAGTTTCTACTTTCAGTTACAATAGGAATTTTTGGGTTAGGTCAATCCGTTCGCGAGATATGGGACTTTGAAGCTAAGAAATGGTTGACAAGACAACAAATTTTTCGCACTTCTGCTGCTCCAAACGCTTAACCAGAATGGCCTAGGGAAAAAATACACATACCGTTGAAATTGTGCGAGTTTCTACTTTCAGACGCAACAGGAATTTTTGGGCTAGGTCAATCCGTTCGCGAGATATGGGAGTTTGAAGCTAGGAAATGGTTGCGAAGACAACAAATTTTTCGCACTTCTGCTGCTCCAAACGCTTAACCAGAATGGGCCAGGGAAAAAACACACATACCGTTGTAATCGGGCGAGATTCTACTTTCAGTTACAATAGGAATTTTTGGGTTAGGTCAATCCGTTCCCGAGATATCGGACTTTGAAGCTAAGAAATGGTTGACAAGACAACAAATTTTTCGCACTTCTGCTGCCCCAATCGCTTAACCAGAATGGCCTAGGGGAAAAATAAACGTACCGTTGTAATCGGGCGAGTTTCTGCTTTCAAATGCAATAGGAATTTTTGGGTTAGGCCGATCCGGTCGCGAGATATGAGAGTTTGAAGCTAAGAAATGGTTGAGAAGAGAACAAATTTTTCGCAATTCTGCTGCTCCACACGCTTAACCAGAATGGCCTAGGGAAAAAATACACATACCGTTGTAATCGGGCGAGTTTCTACTTTCAGTTACAATAGGAATTTTTGGGTTAGGTCAATCCGTTCCCGAGATATCGGACTTTGAAGCTAAGAAATGGTTGACAAGACAACAAATTTTTCGCACTTCTGCTGCCCCAATCGCTTAACCAGAATGGCCTAGGGGAAAAATACACATACCGTTGTAATCGGGCGAGTTTCTGCTTTCAAATGCAATAGGAATTTTTGGGTTAGGCCGATCCGGTCGCGAGATATGAGAGTTTGAAGCTAAGAAACGGTTGAGAAGAGAACAAATTTTTCGCAATTCTGCTGCTCCAAACGCTTAACCAGAATGGCCTAGGGAAAAAATACACGTACCGTTGTAATCGGGCGAGTTTCTGCTTTCAAATGCAATAGGAATTTTTGGGTTAGGCCGATCCGGTCGCGAGATATGAGAGTTTGAAGCTAAGAAATGGTTGAGAAGAGAACAAATTCTTCGAAATTCTGCTGCTCCAAACGCTTAACCAGAATGGCCTAGGGAAAAAATACGCATACCGTTGTAATCGGGCGAGTTTCTACTTTCTGTTACAATAGGAATTTTTGGGTTAGGTCAATCCGTTCGCGAGATATGGGACTTTGAAGCTAAGAAATGGTTGACAAGACAACAAATTTTTCGCACTTCTGCTGCTCCAAACGCTTAACCAGAATGGCCTAGGGAAAAAATACACATACCGTTGAAATTGTGCGAGTTTCTACTTTCAGACGCAACAGGAATTTTTGGGCTAGGTCAATCCGTTCGCGAGATATGGGAGTTTGAAGCTAGGAAATGGTTGCGAAGACAACAAATTTTTCGCACTTCTGCTGCTCCAAACGCTTAACCAGAATGGGCCAGGGAAAAAACTCACATACCGTTGTAATCGGGCGAGTTTCTACTTTCAGTTACAATAGGAATTTTTGGGTTAGGTCAATCCGTTCCCGAGATATGAGAGTTTGAAGCTAAGGAATGGTTGAGAAGAGAACAAATTTTTCGCAATTCTGCTGCTCCAAACGCTTAACCAGAATGGCCTAGGGAAAAAATACACGTACCGTTGTAATCAGGCGAGTTTCTGCTTTCAAATGCAATAGGAATTTTTGGGTTAGGCCGATCCGTTCGCGAGATATGAGAGTTTGAAGCTAAGAAATGGTTGAGAAGAGAACAAATTTTTCGCAATTCTGCTGCTCCACACGCTTAACCAGAATGGCCTAGGGAAAAAATACACATACCGTTGTAATCGGGCGAGTTTCTACTTTCAGTTACAATAGGAATTTTTGGGTTAGGTCAATCCGTTCCCGAGATGTCGGACTTTGAAGCTAAGAAATGGTTGACAAGACAACAAATTTTTCGCACTTCTGCTGCCCCAATCGCTTAACCAGAATGGCCTAGGGAAAAAATACACATACCGTTGAAATCGTGCGAGTTTCTACTTTCAGACGCAACAGGAATTTTTGGGAGAGGTCAATCCGTTCGCGAGATATGGGAGTTTGAAGCTAGGAAATGGTTGAGAAGGCAAAAAATTTATCGCAATTCTGCTGCTCCAAACGCTTAACCAGAATGGCCTAGGGAAAAAATACACATACCGTTGTAATCGGGCGAGATTCTACTTTCAGATGCAACAGGAATTTTTGGGCTAGGTCAATCCGTTCGCGAGATATGGTAGTTTGAGGCTAAGAAATGGTTGCGAAGACAACAAATTTTTCGCAATTCTGCTGCTCCAAACGCTTAACCAGAATGGCCTAGGGAAAAAATACACATACCGTTGTAATCGGGCGAGTTTCTACTTTCAGTTACAATAGGAATTTTTGGGTTAGGTCAATCCGTTCCCGAGCTATCGGACTTTGAAGCTAAGAAATGGTTGACAAGACAACAAATTTTTCGCACTTCTGCTGCCCCAATCGCTTAACCAGAATGGCCTAGGGAAAAAATACACGTACCGTTGTAATCGGGCGAGTTTCTGCTTTCAAATGCAATAGGAATTTTTTGGGTTAGGCCGATCCGGTCGCGAGATATGAGAGTTTGAAGCTATGAAATGGTTGAGAAGAGAACAAATTTTTCGAAATTCTGCTGCTCCAAACGCTTAACCAGAATGGCCTAGGGAAAAAATAAGCATACCGTTGTAATCGGGCGAGTTTCTACTTTCAGACGCAGCAGGAATTTTTGGGTTTGGTCAATCCGTTCGCGAGATATGGGACTTTGAAGCTAAGAAATGGTTGAGAAGACAACAAATTTTTCGCAATTCTGTTGCTCCAAACGCTTAACCAGAATGGCCTAGGGAAAAAATACGCATACCGTTGTAATCGGGCCAGTTTCTACTTTCTGTTACAATAGGAATTTTTGGGTTAGGTCAATCCGTTCGCGAGATATGGGACTTTGAAGCTAAGAAATGGTTGACAAGACAACAAATTTTTCGCAATTCTGCTGCTCCAAACGCTTAACCAGAATGGCCTAGGGAAAAAATACGCATACCGTTGTAATCGGGCGAGTTTCTACTTTCAGTTACAATAGGAATTTTTGGGTTAGGTCAATCCGTTCGCGAGATATGGGACTTTGAAGCTAAGAAATGGTTGAGAAGGCAAAAATTTTTCGCAATTCTGCTGCTCTAAACGCTTAACCAGAACGGCCTAGGGAAAAAATACACATACCGTTTTAATCGGGCGAGTTTCTACTTTCAGATGCAACAGGAATTTTTGGGCTAGGTCAATCCGTTCGCGAGATATGGTAGTTTGAGGCTAAGAAATGGTTGCGAAGACAACAAATTTTTCGCACTTCTGCTGCTCCAAACGCTTAACCAGAATGGCCTAGGGAAAAAATACGCATACCGTTGTAATCGGGCGAGTTTCTACTTTCTGTTACAATAGGAATTTTTGGGTTAGGTCAATCCGTTCGCGAGATATGGGACTTTGAAGCTAAGAAATGGTTGACAAGACAACAAATTTTTCGCAATTCTGCTGCTCCAAACGCTTAACCAGAATGGCCTAGGGAAAAAATACACATACCGTTGAAATCGTGCGAGTTTCTACTTTCAGACGCAACAGGAATTTTTGGGATAGGTCAATCCGTTCGCGAGATATGGGAGTTTGAAGCTAGGAAATGGTTGAGAAGGCAAAAAATTTATCGCAATTCTGCTGCTCCAAACGCTTAACCAGAATGGCCTAGGGAAAAAATACACATACCGTTGTAATCGGGCGAGATTCTACTTTCAGATGCAACAGGAATTTTTGGGCTAGGTCAATCCGTTCGCGAGATATGGTAGTTTGAGGCTAAGAAATGGTTGCGAAGACAACAAATTTTTCGCAATTCTGCTGCTCCAAACGCTTAACCAGAATGGGCCAGGGAAAAAACACACATACCGTTGTAATCGGGCGAGTTTCTACTTTCAGTTACAATAGGAATTTTTGTGTTAGGTCAATCCGTTCCCGAGATATGGGACTTTGAAGCTAAGAAATGGTTGACAAAACAACAAATTTTTCGCACTTCTGCTGCCCCAATCGCTTAACCAGAATGGCCTAGGGGAAAAATACACGTACCGTTGTAATCGGGCGAGTTTCTGCTTTCAAATGCAATAGGAATTTTTGGGTTAGGCCGATCCGGTCGCGAGATATGAGAGTTTGAAGCTGAGAAATGGTTGAGAAGAGTACAAATTTTTCGAAATTCTGCTGCTCCAAACGCTTAACCAGAATGGCCTAGGGGAAAAATACACGTACCGTTGTAATCGGGCGAGTTTCTGCTTTCAAATGCAATAAGAATTTTTGGGTTAGGCCGATCCAGTCGCGAGATATGAGAGTTTGAAGCTAAGGAATGGTTGAGAAGAGAACAAATTTTTCGCACTTCTGCTGCTCCAAACGCTTAACCAGAATGGCCTAGGGAAAGAATACACATACCGTTGAAATCGTGCGAGTTTCTACTTTCAGACGCAACAGGAATTTTTGGGTTAGGTCAATCCGTTCGCGAGATATGGGAGTTTGAAGCTAGGAAATGGGTGAGAAGGCAAAAAATTTTTCGCAATTCTGCTGCTCCAAACGCTTAACCAGAATGGCCTAGGGAAAAAATATACATACCGTTGTAATCGGGCGAGTTTCTACTTTCAGATGCAACAGGAATTTTTGGGCTAGGTCAATCCGTTCGCGAGATATGGTAGTTTGAGGCTAAGAAATGGTTGCGAAGACAACAAATTTTTCGCACTTCTGCTGCTCCAAACGCTTAACCAGAATGGGCCAGGGAAAAAACACACATACCGTTGTAATCGGGCGAGTTTCTACTTTCAGTTACAATAGGAATTTTTGGGTTAGGTCAATCCGTTCCCGAGATATGGGACTTTGAATCTAAGAAATGGTTGACAAGACAACAAATTTTTCGCACTTCTGCTGCTCCAATCGCTTAACCAGAATGGCCTAGGGGAAAAATACACGTACCGTTGTAATCGGGCGAGTTTCTGCTTTCAAATGCAATAAGAATTTTTGGGTTATGCCGATCCAGTCGCGAGATATGAGAGTTTGAAGCTAAGGAATGGTTGAGAAGAGAACAAATTTTTCGCAATTCTGCTGCTCCAAACGCTTAACCAGAATGGCCTAGGGAAAAAATACACGTACCGTTGTAATCAGGCGAGTTTCTGCTTTCAAATGCAATAGGAATTTTTGGGTTAGGCCGATCCGTTCGCGAGATATGAGTTTGAAGCTAAGAAATGGTTGAGAAGAGAACAAATTTGTCGCAATTCTGCTGCTCCACACGCTTAACCAGAATTTCCTAGGGAAAAAATACGCATACCGTTGTAATCGGGCGAGTTTCTACTTTCAGTTACAATAGGAATTTTTGGGTTAGGTCAATCCGTTCGCGAGATATGGGACTTTGAAGCTAAGAAATGGTTGACAAGACAACAAATTTTTCGCAATTCTGCTTCTCCAAACGCTTAACCAGAATGGCCTAGGGAAAAAATACGCATACCGTTGTAATCGGGCGAGTTTCTACTTTCAGTTACAATAGGAATTTTTGGGTTAGGTCAATCCGTTCGCGAGATATGGGACTTTGAAGCCAAGAAATGGTTGACAAGACAACAAATTTTTCGCACTTCTGCTGCTCCAATCGTTTAACCAGAGTGACCCAGGGGAAAAATACACATACCGCTGTAATCGGGCGAGTTTCTACGTTCAAATGCAATAGGAATTTTTGGGTTAGGTCAATCCGTTCGCGAGATATGGGAGTTTGAAGCTAAGAAATGGTTGACAAGACAACAAATTTTTCGCAATTCTGCTGCTCCAATCGCTTAACCAGAATGGCCTAGGGAAAAAATACGCATACCGTTGAAATCGGGCGAGTTTCTACTTTCAGACGCAACAGGAATTTTTGGGTTAGGTCAATCCGTCCGCGAGATATGGGAGTTTGAAGCTAGGAAATGGTTGAGAAGGCAAAAAATTTTTCGCAATTCTGCTGCTCCAAACGCTTAACCAGAATGGCCTAGGGAAAAAATACGCATACCTTTGTAATCGGGCGAGTTTCTACTTTCAGTTACAATAGGAATTTTTGGGTTAGGTCAATCCGTTCGCGAGATATGGGACTTTGAAGCTAAGAAGTGGTTGACAAGACAACAAATTTTTCGCACTTCTGCTGCTCCAATCGCTTAACCAGAGTGACCCAGGGGAAAAATACACATACCGCTGTAATCGGGCGAGTTTCTACGTTCAAATGCAATAGGAATTTTTGGGTTAGGTCAATCCGTTCGCGAGATATGGGAGTTTGAAGCTATGAAATGGTTGAGAAGAGAACAAATTTTTCGCACTTCTGCTGCTCCAAACGCTTAACCAGAATGGCCTAGGGAAAAAATACACATACCCTTGAAATCGTGCGAGTTTCTACTTTCAGACGCAACAGGAATTTTTGGGTTAGGTCAATCCGTTCGCGAGATATGGGAGTTTGAAGCTAGGAAATGGTTGAGAAGGCAAAAAATTTTTCGCAATTCTGCTGCTCCAAACGCTTAACCAGAATGGCCTAGGGAAAAAATACGCATACCTTTGTAATCGGGCGAGTTTCTACTTTCAGTTACAATAGGAATTTTTGGGTTAGGTCAATCCGTTCGCGAGATATGGGACTTTGAAGCTAAGAAGTGGTTGACAAGACAACAAATTTTTCGCACTTCTGCTGCTCCAATCGCTTAACCAGAGTGACCCAGGGGAAAAATACACATACCGCTGTAATCGGGCGAGTTTCTACGTTCAAATGCAATAGGAATTTTTGGGTTAGGTCAATCCGTTCGCGAGATATGGGAGTTTGAAGCTATGAAATGGTTGAGAAGAGAACAAATTTTTCGCACTTCTGCTGCTCCAAACGCTTAACCAGAATGGCCTAGGGAAAAAATACACATACCCTTGAAATCGTGCGAGTTTCTACTTTCAGACGCAACAGGAATTTTTGGGTTAGGTCAATCCGTTCGCGAGATATGGGAGTTTGAAGCTAGGAAATGGTTGAGAAGGCAAAAAATTTTTCGCAATTCTGCTGCTCCAAACGCTTAACCAGAATGGCCTAGGGAAAAAATACACATACCGTTGTAATCGGGCGAGTTTCTACTTTCAGTTACAATAGGAATTTTTGGGTTCGGTCAATCCGTTCGCGAGATATGGGACTTTGAAGCTAAGAAATGGTTGACAAGACCACAAATTTTTCGCACTTCTGCTGCTCCAAACGCTTAACCAGAATGCCCTAGGGAAAAAATACACATACCGTTGTAATCGGGCGAGTTTCTACTTTCAGATGCAATAGGAATTTTTGGGTTAGGTCAATCCGTTCGCGAGATATGGGAGTTTGAAGCCAAGAAATGGTTGAGAAGGCAAAAAATTTTTCGCAAATCTGCTGCTCCAAACGCTTAACCAGAATGGCCTAGGGAAAAAATACGCATACCGTTGTAATCGGGCGAGTTTCTACTTTCAGTTACAATAGGACTGTTTGGGTTAGGTCAATCCGTTCGCGAGATATGGGAGTTTGAAGCTAAGAAATGGTTGAGAAGACAACAAATTTTTCGCACTTCTGCTGCTCCAAACGCTTAACCAGAATGGCCTAGGGAAAAAATACACATACCGTTGAAATCGTGCGAGTTTCTACTTTCAGACGCAACAGGAATTTTTGGGTTAGGTCAATCCGTTCGCGAGATATGGGAGTTTGAAGGTAGGAAATGGTTGAGAAGGCAAAAAATTTTTCGCAATTCTGCTGCTCCAAACGCTTAACCAGAATGGCCTAGGGAAAAAATACACATACCGTTGTAATCGGGCGAGTTTCTACTTTCAGTTACAATAGGAATTTTTGGGTTAGGTCAATCCGTTCCCGAGCTATCGGACTTTGAAGCTAAGAAATGGTTGACAAGACAACAAATTTTTCGCACTTCTGCTGCCCCAATCGCTTAACCAGAATGGCCTAGGGGAAAAATACACGTACCGTTGTAATCGGGCGAGTTTCTGCTTTCAAATGCAATAGGAATTTTTTGGGTTAGGCCGATCCGGTCGCGAGATATGAGAGTTTGAAGCTATGAAATGGTTGAGAAGAGAACAAATATTTCGAAATTCTGCTGCTCCAAACGCTTAACCAGAATGGCCTAGGGAAAAAATAAGCATACCGTTGTAATCGGGCGAGTTTCTACTTTCAGACGCAGCAGGAATTTTTGGGTTTGGTCAATCCGTTCGCGAGATATGGGACTTTGAAGCTAAGAAATGGTTGAGAAGACAACAAATTTTTCGCAATTCTGCTGCTCCAAACGCTTAACCAGAATGGCCTAGGGAAAAAATACGCATACCGTTGTAATCGGGCGAGTTTCTACTTTCTGTTACAATAGGAATTTTTGGGTTAGGTCAATCCGTTCGCGAGATATGGGACTTTGAAGCTAAGAAATGGTTGACAAGACAACAAATTTTTCGCAATTCTGCTGCTCCAAACGCTTAACCAGAATGGCCTAGGGAAAAAATACACATACCGTTGTAATCGGGCGAGTTTCTACTTTCAGTTACAATAGGAATTTTTGGGTTAGGTCAATCCGTTCCCGAGCTATCGGACTTTGAAGCTAAGAAATGGTTGACAAGACAACAAATTTTTCGCACTTCTGCTGCCCCAATCGCTTAACCAGAATGGCCTAGGGAAAAAATACACGTACCGTTGTAATCGGGCGAGTTTCTGCTTTCAAATGCAATAGGAATTTTTTGGGTTAGGCCGATCCGGTCGCGAGATATGAGAGTTTGAAGCTATGGAATGGTTGAGAAGAGAACAAATTTTTCGAAATTCTGCTGCTCCAAACGCTTAACCAGAATGGCCTAGGGAAAAAATAAGCATACCGTTGTAATCGGGCGAGTTTCTACTTTCAGACGCAGCAGGAATTTTTGGGTTTGGTCAATCCGTTCGCGAGATATGGGACTTTGAAGCTAAGAAATGGTTGAGAAGACAACAAATTTTTCGCAATTCTGCTGCTCCAAACGCTTAACCAGAATGGCCTAGGGAAAAAATACGCATACCGCTGTAATGGGGCGAGTTTCTACTTTCAGACGCAGCAGGAATTTTTGGGTTTGGTCAATCGGTTCGCGAGATATGGGACTTTGAATCTAAGAAATGGTTGAGAAGACAACAAATTTTTCGCAATTCAGCTTCTCCAATCGCTTAACCAGAATGGCCTAAGGAAAAAATACGCATACCGTTGTAATCGGGCGAGTTTCTACTTTCAGACGCAGCAGGAATTTTTGGGTTTGGTCAATCCGTTCGCGAGATATGGGTCCTTGAAGCTAAGAAATGGTTGAGAAGACAACAAATTTTCCGCAATTCTGCTGCTCCAAACGCTTAACCAGAATGGGCTAGGGAAAAAATACACATACCGTTGTAATCGGGAGAGTTTCTACTTTCACAAGCATCAGGAATTTTTGGGTTTGGTCAATCCGTTCGCGAGATATGGGAGTTTGAAACCAAGAAATGGTTGAGAAGGCATAAAATTTTGCGCAATTCTGCTGCTCCAAACGCTTAACCAGAATGGCCTAGGGAAAAAATACACATACCGTTGTAATCGGGCGAGTTTCTACTTTCAGACGCAACAGGAATTTTTGGGTTAGGTCAATCCGTTCGCGAGATATGGGAGTTTGAAGCCAAGAAATGGTTGAGAAGGCAAAAAATTTTGAGCAATTCTGCTGCTCCAAACGCTTAACCAGAATGCCCTAGGGAAAAAATACACATACCGTTGTAATCGGCCGAGTTTCTACTTTCAGATGCAATAGGAATTTTTGGGTTAGGTCAATCCGTTCGCGAGATATGGGAGTTTGAAGCCAAGAAATGGTTGAGAAGGAAAAATATTTTTCGCAATTCTGCTGCTCCAAACGCATAACCAGAATGGGCTAGGGTAAAAAAACACATACCGTTGTAATCGGGAGAGTCTCTACTTTCACAAGCATCAGGAATTTTTGGGTTTGGTCAATCCGTTCGCGAGATATGGGAGTTTGAAGTCAAGAAATGGTTGAGAAGGCATACAATTTTTCGCAATTCTGCTGATCCAAACGCTTAACCAGAATGGCCTAGGGGAAAAATACACGTACCGCTGTAATCGGGCGAGTTTCTACTTTTAGATGCAATAGGAGTTTTTGGGTTAGGTCAATCCGTTCGCGAGATATGGGAGTTTGAAGCTAAGATATGGTTGAGAAGACAACAAATTTTTCGCAAATCTGCTGCTCCAAACGCTTAACCAGAATGGCCTAGGGAAAAAATACGCGTACCGTTGTAATCGGGCGAGTTTCTACTTTCAGTTACAATAGGAATTTTTGGGTTAGGTCAATCCGTTCGCGAGATATGGGACTTTGAAGCTAAGAAATGGTTGACAAGACAACAAATTTTTCGCAATTCTGCTGCTCCAAACGCTTAACCAGAATGGGCTAGGGAAAAAATACGCATACAGTTGTAATCGGGCGAGTTTCTACTTTCAGTTACAATAGGAATTTTTGGGTTAGGTCAATCCGTTCGCGAGATATGGGACTTTGAAGCTAAGAAATGGTTGACAAGACAACAAATTTTTCGCACTTCTGCTGCTCCAAACGCTTAACCAGAATGGCCTAGGGAAAAAATACACATACCGTTGTAATCGGGCGAGTTTCTACTTTCAAATGCAATAGGAATTTTTGGGTTAGGTCAATCCGTTCGCGAGATATGGGAGTTTGAAGCTAAGAAATGGTTGAGCAGAGAACAAATTTTTCGCAATTCTGCTACTCCAAACGCTTAACCAGAATGGCCTAGCGAAAAAATACACATACCGTTGTAATCGGGCGAGTTTCTACTTTCAAATGCAATAGGAATTTTTGGGTTAGGTCAATTCGTTCGCGAGATATGGGAGTTTGAAGCTAAGAAATGGTTGAGAAGACAACAAATTTTTCGCACTTCTGCTGCTCCATACGCTTAACCAGAATGGCCTAGGGAAAAAATACACATACCGTTGAAATCGTGCGAGTTTCTACTTTCAGACGCAACAGGAGTTTTTGGGTTAGGTCAATCCGTTCGCGAGATATGGGAGTTTGAAGCTAGGAAATGGTTGATAAGGCAAAAAATTTTTCGCACTTCTGCTGCCCCAATCGCTTAACCAGAACGGCCTAGGGGAAAAATACACGTACCGTTGTAATCGGGCGAGTTTCTACTTTCAGACGCAGCAGGAATTTTTGGGTTTGGTCTATCCGTTCGCGAGATATGGGACATTGAAGCTAAGAAATGGTTGAGAAGACAACAAATTTTTCGCAATTCTGCTGCTCCAAACGCTTAACCAGAATGGCCTAGGGAAAAAATACGCATACCGTTGTAATCGGGCGAGTTTCTACTTTCAGTTACAATAGGAATTTTTGGGTTAGGTCAATCCGTTCGCGAGATATGGGACTTTGAAGCTAAGAAATGGTTGACAAGACAACAAATTTTTCGCACTTCTGCTGCTCCAAACGCTTAACCAGAATGGCCTAGGGAAAAAATACGCATACCGTTGTAATCGGGCGAGTTTCTACTTTCAGTTACAATAGGAATTTTTGGGTTAGGTCAATCCGTTCGCGAGATATGGGACTTTGAAGCTAAGAAATGGTTGACAAGACAACAAATTTTTCGCACTTCTGCTGCTCCAAACGCTTAACCAGAATGGCCTAGGGAAAAAATACACATACCGTTGTAATCGGGCGAGTTTCTACTTTCAAATGCAATAGGAATTTTGGGTTAGGTCAATCCGTTCGCGAGATATGGGACTTTGAAGCTAAGAAATGGTTGACAAGACAACAAATTTTTCGCACTTCTGCTGCTCCAAACGCTTAACCAGAATGGCCTAGGGAAAAAATACACATACCGTTGAAATCGTGCGAGTTTCTACTTTCAGACGCAACAGGAATTTTTGGGATAGGTCAATCCGTTCGCGAGATATGGGAGTTTGAAGCTAGGAAATGGTTGAGAAGGCAAAAAATTTTTCGCAATTCTGCTGCTCCAAACGCTTAACCAGAATGGGCCAGGGAAAAAACACACATACCGTTGTAATCGGGCGAGTTTCTACTTTCAGTTACAATAGGAATTTTTGGGTTAGGTCAATCCGTTCCCGAGATATGGGACTTTGAAGTTAAGAAATGGTTGACAAAACAACAAATTTTTCGCACTTCTGCTGCCCCAATCGCTTAACCAGAATGGCCTAGGGAAAAATACACGTACCGTTGTAATCGGGCGAGTTTCTGCGTTCAAATGCAATAGGAATTTTTGGGTTAGGCCGATCCGGTCGCGAGATATGAGAGTTTGAAGCTAAGAAATGGTTGAGAAGAGAACAAATTTTTCGAAATTCTGCTGCTCCAAACGCTTAACCAGAATGGCCTAGGGAAAAAATACGCATACCGTTGTAATCGGGAGAGTTTCTACTTTCAGACGCAGAAGGAATTTCTGGGTTTGGTCAATCGGTTCGCGAGATATGGGACTTTGAAGCTAAGAAATGGTTGAGAAGACAACAAATTTTCCGCAATTCTGCTGCTCCAAACGCTTAACCAGAATGGGCTAGGGAAAAAATACACATACCGTTGTAATCGGGAGAGTCTCTACTTTCACAAGCATCAGGAATTTTTGGGTTTGGTCAATCCGTTCGCGAGATATGGGAGTTTGAAACCAAGAAATGGTTGAGAAGGCATAAAATTTTGCGCAATTCTGCTGCTCCAAACGCTTAACCAGAATGGCCTAGGGAAAAAATACACATACCGCTGTAATCGGCCGAGTTTCTACTTTCAGACGCAACAGGAATTTTTGGGTTAGGTCAATCCGTTCGCGAGATATGGGAGTTTGAAGCTAAGAAATGGTTGAGAAGGCAACAAGTTTTTCGCACTTCTGCTGCTCCAAACGCTTAACCAGAATGGCCTAGGGAAAAAATACACATACCGTTGTAATCGGGCGAGTTTCTACTTTCAGACGCAACAGGAATTTTTGGGTTAGGTCAATCCGTTCGCGAGATATGGGAGTTTGAAGCCAAGAAATGGTTGAGAAGGCAAAAAATTTTGAGCAATTCTGCTGCTCCAAACGCTTAACCAGAATGCCCTAGGGAAAAAATACACATACCGTTGTAATCGGCCGAGTTTCTACTTTCAGATGCAATAGGAATTTTTGGGTTAGGTCAATCCGTTCGCGAGATATGGGAGTTTGAAGCCAAGAAATGGTTGAGAAGGAAAAATATTTTTCGCAATTCTGCTGCTCCAAACGCATAACCAGAATGGGCTAGGGTAAAAAAACACATACCGTTGTAATCGCGAGAGTCTCTACTTTCACAAGCATCAGGAATTTTTGGGTTTGGTCAATCCGTTCGCGAGATATGGGAGTTTGAAGTCAAGAAATGGTTGAGAAGGCATAAAATTTTTCGCAATTCTGCTGATCCAAACGCTTAACCAGAATGGCCTAGGGGAAAAATACACGTACCGCTGTAATCGGGCGAGTTTCTACTTTTAGATGCAATAGGAGTTTTTGGGTTAGGTCAATCCGTTCGCGAGATATGGGAGTTTGAAGCTAAGATATGGTTGAGAAGACAACAAATTTTTCGCAAATCTGCTGCTCCAAACGCTTAACCAGAATGGCCTAGGGAAAAAATACGCGTACCGTTGTAATCGGGCGAGTTTCTACTTTCAGTTACAATAGGAATTTTTGGGTTAGGTCAATCCGTTCGCGAGATATGGGACTTTGAAGCTAAGAAATGGTTGACAAGACAACAAATTTTTCGCAATTCTGCTGCTCCAAACGCTTAACCAGAATGGGCTAGGGAAAAAATACGCATACAGTTGTAATCGGGCGAGTTTCTACTTTCAGTTACAATAGGAATTTTTGGGTTAGGTCAATCCGTTCGCGAGATATGGGACTTTGAAGCTAAGAAATGGTTGACAAGACAACAAATTTTTCGCACTTCTGCTGCTCCAAACGCTTAACCACAATGGCCTAGGGAAAAAATACACATACCGTTGTAATCGGGCGAGTTTCTACTTTCAAATGCAATAGGAATTTTTGGGTTAGGTCAATCCGTTCGCGAGATATGGGAGTTTGAAGCTAAGAAATGGTTGAGCAGAGAACAAATTTTTCGCAATTCTGCTACTCCAAACGCTTAACCAGAATGGCCTAGCGAAAAAATACACATACCGTTGTAATCGGGCGAGTTTCTACTTTCAAATGCAATAGGAATTTTTGGGTTAGGTCAATTCGTTCGCGAGATATGGGAGTTTGAAGCTAAGAAATGGTTGAGAAGACAACAAATTTTTCGCACTTCTGCTGCTCCATACGCTTAACCAGAATGGCCTAGGGAAAAAATACACATACCGTTGAAATCGTGCGAGTTTCTACTTTCAGACGCAACAGGAGTTTTTGGGTTAGGTCAATCCGTTCGCGAGATATGGGAGTTTGAAGCTAGGAAATGGTTGATAAGGCAAAAAATTTTTCGCACTTCTGCTGCCCCAATCGCTTAACCAGAACGGCCTAGGGGAAAAATACACGTACCGTTGTAATCGGGCGAGTTTCTACTTTCAGACGCAGCAGGAATTTTTGGGTTTGGTCTATCCGTTCGCGAGGTATGGGACATTGAAGCTAAGAAATGGTTGAGAAGACAACAAATTTTTCGCAATTCTGCTGCTCCAAACGCTTAACCAGAATGGCCTAGGGAAAAAATACGCATACCGTTGTAATCGGGCGAGTTTCTACTTTCAGTTACAATAGGAATTTTTGGGTTAGGTCAATCCGTTCGCGAGATATGGGACTTTGAAGCTAAGAAATGGTTGACAAGACAACAAATTTTTCGCACTTCTGCTGCTCCAAACGCTTAACCAGAATGGCCTAGGGAAAAAATACGCATACCGTTGTAATCGGGCGAGTTTCTACTTTCAGTTACAATAGGAATTTTTGGGTTAGGTCAATCCGTTCGCGAGATATGGGACTTTGAAGCTAAGAAATGGTTGACAAGACAACAAATTTTTCGCACTTCTGCTGCTCCAAACGCTTAACCAGAATGGCCTAGGGAAAAGATACACATACCGTTGTAATCGGGCGAGTTTCTACTTTCAAATGCAATAGGAATTTTGGGTTAGGTCAATCCGTTCGCGAGATATGGGACTTTGAAGCTAAGAAATGGTTGACAAGACAACAAATTTTTCGCACTTCTGCTGCTCCAAACGCTTAACCAGAATGTCCTAGGGAAAAAATACACATACCGTTGAAATCGTGCGAGTTTCTACTTTCAGACGCAACAGGAATTTTTGGGATAGGTCAATCCGTTCGCGAGATATGGGAGTTTGAAGCTAGGAAATGGTTGAGAAGGCAAAAAATTTTTCGCAATTCTGCTGCTCCAAACGCTTAACCAGAATGGGCCAGGGAAAAAACACACATACCGTTGTAATCGGGCGAGTTTCTACTTTCAGTTACAATAGGAATTTTTGGGTTAGGTCAATCCGTTCCCGAGATATGGGACTTTGATGTTAAGAAATGGTTGACAAAACAACAAATTTTTCGCACTTCTGCTGCCCCAATCGCTTAACCAGAATGACCTAGGGAAAAATACACGTACCGTTGTAATCGGGCGAGTTTCTGCTTTCAAATGCAATAGGAATTTTTGGGTTAGGCCGATCCGGTCGCGAGATATGAGAGTTTGAAGCTAAGAAATGGCTGAGAAGAGAACAAATTTTTCGAAATTCTGCTGCTCCAAACGCTTAACCAGAATGGCCTAGGGAAAAAATACGCATACCGTTGTAATCGGGAGAGTTTCTACTTTCAGACGCAGAAGGAATTTTTGGGTTTGGTCAATCGGTTCGCGAGATATGGGACTTTGAAGCTAAGAAATGGTTGAGAAGACAACAAATTTTTCGCAATTCAGCTTCTCCAATCGCTTAACCAGAATGGCCTAGGGAAAAAATACGCGTACCTTTGTAATCGGGCGAGTTTCTACTTTCAGTTACAATAGGAATTTTTGGGTTAGGTCAATCCGTTCGCGAGATATGGGACTTTGAAGCTAAGAAATGGTTGACAAGACAACAAATTTTTCGCAATTCTGCTGCTCCAAACGCTTAACCAGAATGGGCTAGGGAAAAAATACACATACCGTTGTAATCGGGAGAGTTTCTACTTTCACAAGCATCAGGAATTTTTGGGTTTGGTCAATCCGCTCGCGAGATATGGGAGTTTGAAGCCAAGAAATGGTTGAGAAGGCATAAAATTTTTCGCAATTCTGCTGCTCCAAACGCTTAACCAGAATGGCCTAGGGAAAAAATACGCATACCGTTGTAATCGGGCGAGTTTCTACTTTCAGTTACAATAGGACTTTTTGGGTTAGGTCAACCGTTCGCGAGATATGGGAGCTTGAAGCTAAGAAATGGTTGAGAAGACAACAAATTTTTCGCACTTCTGCTGCTCCAAACGCTTAACCAGAATGGCCTAGGGAAAAAATACACATACCGTTGAAATCGTGCGAGTTTCTACTTTCAGACGCAACAGGAATTTTTGGGTTAGGTCAATCCGTTCGCGAGATATGGGAGTTTGAAGGTAGGAAATGGTTGAGAAGGCAAAAAATTTTTCGCAATTCTGCTGCTCCAAACGCTTAACCAGAATGGCCTAGGGAAAAAATACACATACCGTTGTAATCGGGCGAGTTTCTACTTTCAGTTACAATAGGAATTTTTGGGTTAGGTCAATCCGTTCCCGAGATATCGGACTTTGAAGCTAAGAAATGGTTGACAAGACAACAAATTTTTCGCACTTCTGCTGCCCCAATCGCTTAACCAGAATGGCCTAGGGGAAAAATACACGTACCGTTGTAATCGGGCGAGTTTCTGCTTTCAAATGCAATAGGAATTTTTGGGTTAGGACAATCCGTTCGCGAGATATGAGAGTTTCCAGCTAAGAAATGGTTGAGAAGACAACATATTATTCGCAATTCTGCTCCTCCAAACGCTTAACCAGAATGCCCTAGGGAAAAAATACACATACCGTTGTAATCGGGCGAGTTTCTACTTTCAGATGCAATAGGAATTTTTGGGTTAGGTCAATCCGTTCGCGAGATATGGGAGTTTGAAGCCAAGAAATGGTTGAGAAGGCAAAAAATTTTTCGCAATTCTGCTGCTCCAAACGCTTAACCAGAATGGCCTAGGGAAAAAATACACATACCGTTGTAATCGGGCGAGTTTCTACTTTCAGATGCAATAAGAATTTTTGGGTTAGGTCAATCCGTTCGCGAGATATGGGAGTTTGAAGCTAAGAAATGGTTGAGAAGACAACAAATTTTTCGCAAATCTGCTGCTCCAAACGCTTAACCAGAATGGCCTAGGGAAAAAATACGCATACCGTTGTAATCGGGCGAGTTTCTACTTTCAGTTACAATAGGACTTTTTGGGTTAGGTCAATCCGTTCGCGAGATATGGGAGTTTGAAGCTAAGAAATGGTTGAGAAGACAACAAATTTTTCGCACTTCTGCTGCTCCAAACGCTTAACCAGAATGGCCTAGGGAAAAAATACACATACCGTTGAAATCGTGCGAGTTTCTACTTTCAGACGCAACAGGAATTTTTGGGTTAGGTCAATCCGTTGGCGAGATATGGGAGTTTGAAGGTAGGAAATGGTTGAGAAGGCAAAAAATTTTTCGCAATTCTGCTGCTCCAAACGCTTAACCAGAATGGCCTAGGGAAAAAATACACATACCGTTGTAATCGGGCGAGTTTCTACTTTCAGTTACAATAGGAATTTTTGGGTTAGGTCAATCCGTTCCCGAGATATCGGACTTTGAAGCTAAGAAATGGTTGACAAGACAACAAATTTTTCGCACTTCTGCTGCCCCAATCGCTTAACCAGAATGGCCTAGGGGAAAAATACACGTACCGTTGTAATCGGGCGAGTTTCTGCTTTCAAATGCAATAGGAATTTTTTGGGTTAGGCCGATCCGGTCGCGAGATATGAGAGTTTGAGGCTATGAAATGGTTGAGAAGAGAACAAATTTTTCGAAATTCTGCTGCTCCAAACGCTTAACCAGAATGGCCTAGGGAAAAAATAAGCATACCGTTGTAATCGGGCGAGTTTCTACTTTCAGACGCAGCAGGAATTTTTGGGTTTGGTCAATCCGTTCGCGAGATATGGGACTTTGAAGCTAAGAAATGGTTGAGAAGACAACAAATTTTTCGCAATTCTGCTGCTCCAAACGCTTAACCAGAATGGCCTAGGGAAAAAATACGCATACCGTTGTAATCGGGCGAGTTTCTACTTTCTGTTACAATAGGAATTTTTGGGTTAGGTCAATCCGTTCGCGAGATATGGGACTTTGAAGCTAAGAAATGGTTGACAAGACAACAAATTTTTCGCAATTCTGCTGCTCCAAACGCTTAACCAGAATGGCCTAGGGAAAAAATACGCATACCGTTGTAATCGGGCGAGTTTCTACTTTCAGTTACAATAGGAATTTTTGGGTTAGGTCAATCCGTTCGCGAGATATGGGACTTTGAAGCTAAGAAATGGTTGAGAAGGCAAAAATTTTTCGCAATTCTGCTGCTCCAAATGCTTAACCAGAATGGCCTAGGGAAAAAATACACATACCGTTTTAATCGGGCGAGTTTCTACTTTCAGATGCAACAGGAATTTTTGGGCTAGGTCAATCCGTTCGCGAGATATGGTAGTTTGAGGCTAAGAAATGGTTGCGAAGACAACAAATTTTTCGCACTTCTGCTGCTCCAAACGCTTAACCAGAATGGCCTAGGGAAAAAATACGCATACCGTTGTAATCGGGCGAGTTTCTACTTTCTGTTACAATAGGAATTTTTGGGTTAGGTCAATCCGTTCGCGAGATATGGGACTTTGAAGCTAAGAAATGGTTGACAAGACAACAAATTTTTCGCAATTCTGCTGCTCCAAACGCTTAACCAGAATGGCCTAGGGAAAAAATACACATACCGTTGTAATCGGGCGAGTTTCTACTTTCAGATGCAATAAGAATTTTTGGGTTAGGTCAATCCGTTCGCGAGATATGGGAGTTTGAAGCTAAGAAATGGTTGAGAAGACAACAAATTTTTCGCAAATCTGCTGCTCCAAACGCTTAACCAGAATGGCCTAGGGAAAAAATACGCATACCGTTGTAATCGGGCGAGTTTCTACTTTCAGTTACAATAGGACTTTTTGGGTTAGGTCAACCGTTCGCGAGATATGGGAGCTTGAAGCTAAGAAATGGTTGAGAAGACAACAAATTTTTCGCACTTCTGCTGCTCCAAACGCTTAACCAGAATGGCCTAGGGAAAAAATACACATACCGTTGAAATCGTGCGAGTTTCTACTTTCAGACGCAACAGGAATTTTTGGGTTAGGTCAATCCGTTCGCGAGATATGGGAGTTTGAAGGTAGGAAATGGTTGAGAAGGCAAAAAATTTTTCGCAATTCTGCTGCTCCAAACGCTTAACCAGAATGGCCTAGGGAAAAAATACACATACCGTTGTAATCGGGCGAGTTTCTACTTTCAGTTACAATAGGAATTTTTGGGTTAGGTCAATCCGTTCCCGAGATATCGGACTTTGAAGCTAAGAAATGGTTGACAAGACAACAAATTTTTCGCACTTCTGCTTCCCCAATCGCTTAACCAGAATGGCCTAGGGGAAAAATACACGTACCGTTGTAATCGGGCGAGTTTCTGCTTTCAAATGCAATAGGAATTTTTGGGTTAGGACAATCCGTTCGCGAGATATGAGAGTTTCCAGCTAAGAAATGGTTGAGAAGACAACATATTATTCGCAATTCTGCTCCTCCAAACGCTTAACCAGAATGCCCTAGGGAAAAAATACACATACCGTTGTAATCGGGCGAGTTTCTACTTTCAGATGCAATAGGAATTTTTGGGTTAGGTCAATCCGTTCGCGAGATATGGGAGTTTGAAGCCAAGAAATGGTTGAGAAGGCAAAAAATTTTTCGCAATTCTGCTGCTCCAAACGCTTAACCAGAATGGCCTAGGGAAAAAATACACATACCGTTGTAATCGGGCGAGTTTCTACTTTCAGATGCAATAAGAATTTTTGGGTTAGGTCAATCCGTTCGCGAGATATGGGAGTTTGAAGCTAAGAAATGGTTGAGAAGACAACAAATTTTTCGCAAATCTGCTGCTCCAAACGCTTAACCAGAATGGCCTAGGGAAAAAATACGCATACCGTTGTAATCGGGCGAGTTTCTACTTTCAGTTACAATAGGACTTTTTGGGTTAGGTCAATCCGTTCGCGAGATATGGGAGTTTGAAGCTAAGAAATGGTTGAGAAGACAACAAATTTTTCGCACTTCTGCTGCTCCAAACGCTTAACCAGAATGGCCTAGGGAAAAAATACACATACCGTTGAAATCGTGCGAGTTTCTACTTTCAGACGCAACAGGAATTTTTGGGTTAGGTCAATCCGTTGGCGAGATATGGGAGTTTGAAGGTAGGAAATGGTTGAGAAGGCAAAAAATTTTTCGCAATTCTGCTGCTCCAAACGCTTAACCAGAATGGCCTAGGGAAAAAATACACATACCGTTGTAATCGGGCGAGTTTCTACTTTCAGTTACAATAGGAATTTTTGGGTTAGGTCAATCCGTTCCCGAGATATCGGACTTTGAAGCTAAGAAATGGTTGACAAGACAACAAATTTTTCGCACTTCTGCTGCCCCAATCGCTTAACCAGAATGGCCTAGGGGAAAAATACACGTACCGTTGTAATCGGGCGAGTTTCTGCTTTCAAATGCAATAGGAATTTTTTGGGTTAGGCCGATCCGGTCGCGAGATATGAGAGTTTGAGGCTATGAAATGGTTGAGAAGAGAACAAATTTTTCGAAATTCTGCTGCTCCAAACGCTTAACCAGAATGTCCTAGGGAAAAAATAAGCATACCGTTGTAATCGGGCGAGTTTCTACTTTCAGACGCAGCAGGAATTTTTGGGTTTGGTCAATCCGTTCGCGAGATATGGGACTTTGAAGCTAAGAAATGGTTGAGAAGACAACAAATTTTTCGCAATTCTGCTGCTCCAAACGCTTAACCCGAATGGCCTAGGGAAAAAATACGCATACCGTTGTAATCGGGCGAGTTTCTACTTTCTGTTACAATAGGAATTTTTGGGTTAGGTCAATCCGTTCGCGAGATATGGGACTTTGAAGCTAAGAAATGGTTGACAAGACAACAAATTTTTCGCAATTCTGCTGCTCCAAACGCTTAACCAGAATGGCCTAGGGAAAAAATACACATACCGTTTTAATCGGGCGAGTTTCTACTTTCAGATGCAACAGGAATTTTTGGGCTAGGTCAATCCGTTCGCGAGATATGGTAGTTTGAGGCTAAGAAATGGTTGCGAAGACAACAAATTTTTCGCACTTCTGCTGCTCCAAACGCTTAACCAGAATGGCCTAGGGAAAAAATACGCATACCGTTGTAATCGGGCGAGTTTCTACTTTCTGTTACAATAGGAATTTTTGGGTTAGGTCAATCCGTTCGCGAGATATGGGACTTTGAAGCTAAGAAATGGTTGACAAGACAACAAATTTTTCGCAATTCTGCTGCTCCAAACGCTTAACCAGAATGGCCTAGGGAAAAAATACACATACCGTTGAAATCGTGCGAGTTTCTACTTTCAGACGCAACAGGAATTTTTGGGATAGGTCAATCCGTTCGCGAGATATGGGAGTTTGAAGCTAGGAAATGGTTGAGAAGGCAAAAAATTTTTCGCAATTCTGCTGCTCCAAACGCTTAACCAGAATGGCCTAGGGAAAAAATACACATACCTTTGTAATCGGGCGAGTTTCTACTTTCAGTTACAATAGGAATTTTTGGGTTAGGTCAATCCGTTCCCGAGATATCGGACTTTGAAGCTAAGAAATGGTTGACAAGACAACAAATTTTTCGCACTTCTGCTGCCCCAATCGCTTAACCAGAATGGCCTAGGGGAAAAATACATGTACCGTTGTAATCGGGCGAGTTTCTGCTTTCAAATGCAATAGGAATTTTTTGGGTTAGGCCGATCCGGTCGCGAGATATGAGAGTTTGAAGCTATGAAATGGTTGAGAAGAGAACAAATTTTTCGAAATTCTGCTGCTCCAAACGCTTAACCAGAATGGCCTAGGGAAAAAATAAGCATACCGTTGTAATCGGGCGAGTTTCTACTTTCAGACGCAGCAGGAATTTTTGGGTTTGGTCAATCCGTTCGCGAGATATGGGACTTTGAAGCTAAGAAATGGTTGAGAAGGCAAAAATTTTTCGCACTTCTGCTGCTCCAAACGCTTAACCAGAATGGCCTAGGGAAAAAATACGCATACCGTTGTAATCGGGCGAGTTTCTACTTTCTGTTACAATAGGAATTTTTGGGTTAGGTCAATCCGTTCGCGAGATATGGGACTTTGAAGCTAAGAAATGGTTGACAAGACAACAAATTTTTCGCACTTCTGCTGCTCCAAACGCTTAACCAGAATGGCCTAGGGAAAAAATACACATACCGTTGTAATCGGGCGAGTTTCTACTTTCAAATGCAATAGGAATTTTTGGGTTAGGTCAATCCATTCGCGAGATATGGGAGTTTGAAGCTAAGAAATGGTTGAGCAGAGAACAAATTTTTCGCAATTCTGCTACTCCAAACGCTTAACCAGAATGGCCTAGCGAAAAAATACACATACCGTTGTAATCGGGCGAGTTTCTACTTTCAGTTACAATAGGAATTTTTGGGTTAGGTCAATCCGTTCGCGAGATATGGGACTTTGAAGCTAAGAAATGGTTGAGAAGGCAAAAATTTTTCGCAATTCTGCTGCTCCAAATGCTTAACCAGAATGGCCTAGGGAAAAAATACACATACCGTTTTAATCGGGCGAGTTTCTACTTTCAGATGCAACAGGAATTTTTGGGCTAGGTCAATCCGTTCGCGAGATATGGTAGTTTGAGGCTAAGAAATGGTTGCGAAGACAACAAATTTTTCGCACTTCTGCTGCTCCAAACGCTTAACCAGAATGGCCTAGGGAAAAAATACGCATACCGTTGTAATCGGGCGAGTTTCTACTTTCTGTTACAATAGGAATTTTTGGGTTAGGTCAATCCGTTCGCGAGATATGGGACTTTGAAGCTAAGAAATGGTTGACAAGACAACAAATTTTTCGCAATTCTGCTGCTCCAAACGCTTAACCAGAATGGCCTAGGGAAAAAATACACATACCGTTGAAATCGTGCGAGTTTCTACTTTCAGACGCAACAGGAATTTTTGGGATAGGTCAATCCGTTCGCGAGATATGGGAGTTTGAAGCTAGGAAATGGTTGAGAAGGCAAAAAATTTTTCGCAATTCTGCTGCTCCAAACGCTTAACCAGAATGGCCTAGGGAAAAAATACACATACCTTTGTAATCGGGCGAGTTTCTACTTTCAGTTACAATAGGAATTTTTGGGTTAGGTCAATCCGTTCCCGAGATATCGGACTTTGAAGCTAAGAAATGGTTGACAAGACAACAAATTTTTCGCACTTCTGCTGCCCCAATCGCTTAACCAGAATGGCCTAGGGGAAAAATACACGTACCGTTGTAATCGGGCGAGTTTCTGCTTTCAAATGCAATAGGAATTTTTTGGGTTAGGCCGATCCGGTCGCGAGATATGAGAGTTTGAAGCTATGAAATGGTTGAGAAGAGAACAAATTTTTCGAAATTCTGCTGCTCCAAACGCTTAACCAGAATGGCCTAGGGAAAAAATAAGCATACCGTTGTAATCGGGCGAGTTTCTACTTTCAGACGCAGCAGGAATTTTTGGGTTTGGTCAATCCGTTCACGAGATATGGGACTTTGAAGCTAAGAAATGGTTGAGAAGGCAAAAATTTTTCGCACTTCTGCTGCTCCAAACGCTTAACCAGAATGGCCTAGGGAAAAAATACGCATACCGTTGTAATCGGGCGAGTTTCTACTTTCTGTTACAATAGGAATTTTTGGGTTAGGTCAATCCGTTCGCGAGATATGGGACTTTGAAGCTAAGAAATGGTTGACAAGACAACAAATTTTTCGCACTTCTGCTGCTCCAAACGCTTAACCAGAATGGCCTAGGGAAAAAATACACATACCGTTGTAATCGGGCGAGTTTCTACTTTCAAATGCAATAGGAATTTTTGGGTTAGGTCAATCCATTCGCGAGATATGGGAGTTTGAAGCTAAGAAATGGTTGAGCAGAGAACAAATTTTTCGCAATTCTGCTACTCCAAACGCTTAACCAGAATGGCCTAGCGAAAAAATACACATACCGTTGTAATCGGGCGAGTTTCTACTTTCAAATGCAATAGGAATTTTTGGGTTCGGTCAATCCATTCGCGAGATATGGGAGTTTGAAGCTAAGAAATGGTTGAGAAGACAACAAATTTTTCGCAATTCTGCTGCTCCAAACGCTTAACCAGAATGGCCTATGGAAAAAATACGCATACCGTTGTAATCGGGCGAGTTTCTACTTTCTGTTACAATAGGAATTTTTGGGTTAGGTCAATCCGTTCGCGAGATATGGGACTTTGAAGCTAAGAAATGGTTGACAAGACAACAAATTTTTCGCAATTCTGCTGCTCCAAACGCTTAACCAGAATGGCCTAGGGAAAAAATACGCATACCGTTGTAATCGGGCGAGTTTCTACTTTCAGTTACAATAGGAATTTTTGGGTTAGGTCAATCCGTTCGCGAGATATGGGACTTTGAAGCTAAGAAATGGTTGAGAAGGCAAAAATTTTTCGCAATTCTGCTGCTCCAAATGCTTAACCAGAATGGACTAGGGAAAAATACACATACCGTTTTAATCGGGCGAGTTTCTACTTTCAGATGCAACAGGAATTTTTGGGCTAGGTCAATCCGTTCGCGAGATATGGTAGTTTGAGGCTAAGAAATGGTTGCGAAGACAACAAATTTTTCGCACTTCTGCTGCTCCAAACGCTTAACCAGAATGGCCTAGGGAAAAAATACGCATACCGTTGTAATCGGGCGAGTTTCTACTTTCTGTTACAATAGGAATTTTTGGGTTAGGTCAATCCGTTCGCGAGATATGGGACTTTGAAGCTAAGAAATGGTTGACAAGACAACAAATTTTTCGCAATTCTGCTGCTCCAAACGCTTAACCAGAATGGCCTAGGGAAAAAATACACATACCGTTGAAATCGTGCGAGTTTCTACTTTCAGACGCAACAGGAATTTTTGGGATAGGTCAATCCGTTCGCGAGATATGGGAGTTTGAAGCTAGGAAATGGTTGAGAAGGCAAAAAATTTTTCGCAATTCTGCTGCTCCAAACGCTTAACCAGAATGGCCTAGGGGAAAAATACACGTACCGTTGTAATCGGGCGAGTTTCTGCTTTCAAATGCAATAGGAATTTTTTGGGTTAGGCCGATCCGGTTGCGAGATATGAGAGTTTGAAGCTATGAAATGGTTGAGAAGAGAACAAATTTTTCGAAATTCTGCTGCTCCAAACGCTTAACCAGAATGGCCTAGGGAAAAAATACGCATACCGTTGTAATCGGGCGAGTTTCTACTTTCTGTTACAATAGGAATTTTTGGGTTAGGTCAATCCGTTCGCGAGATATGGGACTTTGAAGCTAAGAAATGGTTGACAAGACAACAAATTTTTCGCAATTCTGCTGCTCCAAACGCTTAACCAGAATGGCCTAGGGAAAAAATACGCATACCGTTGTAATCGGGCGAGTTTCTACTTTCAGTTACAATAGGAATTTTTGGGTTAGGTCAATCCGTTCGCGAGATATGGGACTTTGAAGCTAAGAAATGGTTGAGAAGGCAAAAATTTTTCGCAATTCTGCTGCTCCAAATGCTTAACCAGATTGGACTAGGGAAAAATACACATACCGTTTTAATCGGGCGAGTTTCTACTTTCAGATGCAACAGGAATTTTTGGGCTAGGTCAATCCGTTCGCGAGATATGGTAGTTTGAGGCTAAGAAATGGTTGCGAAGACAACAAATTTTTCGCACTTCTGCTGCTCCAAACGCTTAACCAGAATGGCCTAGGGAAAAAATACGCATACCGTTGTAATCGGGCGAGTTTCTACTTTCTGTTACAATAGGAATTTTTGGGTTAGGTCAATCCGTTCGCGAGATATGGGACTTTGAAGCTAAGAAATGGTTGACAAGACAACAAATTTTTCGCAATTCTGCTGCTCCAAACGCTTAACCAGAATGGCCTAGGGAAAAAATACACATACCGTTGAAATCGTGCGAGTTTCTACTTTCAGACGCAACAGGAATTTTTGGGATAGGTCAATCCGTTCGCGAGATATGGGAGTTTGAAGCTAGGAAATGGTTGAGAAGGCAAAAAATTTTTCGCAATTCTGCTGCTCCAAACGCTTAACCAGAATGGCCTAGGGGAAAAATACACGTACCGTTGTAATCGGGCGAGTTTCTGCTTTCAAATGCAATAGGAATTTTTTGGGTTAGGCCGATCCGGTTGCGAGATATGAGAGTTTGAAGCTATGAAATGGTTGAGAAGAGAACAAATTTTTCGAAATTCTGCTGCTCCAAACGCTTAACCAGAATGGCCTAGGGAAAAAATAAGCATACCGTTGTAATCGGGCGAGTTTCTACTTTCAGACGCAGCAGGAATTTTTGGGTTTGGTCAATCCGTTCGCGAGATATGGGACTTTGAAGCTAAGAAATGGTTGAGAAGGCAAAAATTTTTCGCAATTCTGCTGCTCCAAACGCTTAACCAGAATGGCCTAGGGAAAAAATACACATACCGTTTTAATCGGGCGAGTTTCTACTTTCAGATGCAACAGGAATTTTTGGGCTAGGTCAATCCGTTCGCGAGATATGGTAGTTTGAGGCTAAGAAATGGTTGCGAAGACAACAAATTTTTCGCACTTCTGCTGCTCCAAACGCTTAACCAGAATGGCCTAGGGAAAAAATACGCATACCGTTGTAATCGGGCGAGTTTCTACTTTCTGTTACAATAGGAATTTTTGGGTTAGGTCAATCCGTTCGCGAGATATGGGACTTTGAAGCTAAGAAATGGTTGACAAGACAACAAATTTTTCGCACTTCTGCTGCTCCAAACGCTTAACCAGAATGGCCTAGGGAAAAAAATACACATACCGTTGTAATCGGGCGAGTTTCTACTTTCAAATGCAATAGGAATTTTTGGGTTAGGTCAATCCGTTCGCGAGATATGGGAGTTTGAAGCTAAGAAATGGTTGAGCAGAGAACAAATTTTTCGCAATTCTGCTACTCCAAACGCTTAACCAGAATGGCCTAGCGAAAAAATACACATACCGTTGTAATCGGGCGTGTTTCTACTTTCAAATGCAATAGGAATTTTTGGGTTAGGTCAATCCGTTCGCGAGATATGGGAGTTTGAAGCTAAGAAATGGTTGAGAAGACAACAAATTTTTCGCAGTTCTGCTGCTCCATACGCTTAACCAGAATGGCCTAGGGAAAAAATACACATACCGTTGAAATCGTGCGAGTTTCTACTTTCAGACGCAACAGGAATTTTTGGGTTAGGTCAATCCGTTCGCGAGATATGGGAGTTTGAAGCTAGGAAATGGTTGATAAGGCAAAAAATTTTTCGCAATTCTGCTGCTCCAATCGCTTAACCAGAACGGCCTAGGGGAAAAATACACGTACCGTTGTAATCGGGCGAGTTTCTGCTTTCAAATGCAATAGGAATTTTTGGGTTAGGCCGATCCGGTCGCGAGATATAAGAGTTTGAAGCTAAGAAATGGTTGAGAAGAGAACAAATTTTTCGCAATTCTGCTGCTCCAAACGCTTAACCAGAATGGCCTAGGGAAAAAATAAGCATACCGCTGTAATCGGGCGAGTTTCTACTTTCAGACGCAGCAGGAATTTTTGGGTTTGGTCAATCCGTTCGCGAGATATGGGACTTTGAAGCTAAGAAATGGTTGACAAGACAACAAATTTTTCGCACTTCTGCTGCTCCAAACGCTTAACCAGAATGGCCTAGGGAAAAAATACACATACCGTTGTAATCGGGCGAGTTTCTACTTTCAAATGCAATAGGAATTTTGGGTTAGGTCAATCCGTTCGCGAGATATGGGACTTTGAAGTTAAGAAATGGTTGACAAGACAACACATTTTTCGCACTTCTGCTGCTCCAAACGCTTAACCAGAATGGCCTAGGGAAAAAATACACATACCGTTGAAATCGTGCGAGTTTCTACTTTCAGACGCAACAGGAATTTTTGGGATAGGTCAATCCGTTCGCGAGATATGGGAGTTTGAAGCTAGGAAATGGTTGAGAAGGCAAAAAATTTTTCGCAATTCTGCTGCTCCAAACGCTTAACCAGAATGGGCCAGGGAAAAAACACACATACCGTTGTAATCGGGCGAGTTTCTACTTTCAGTTACAATAGGAATTTTTGGGTTAGGTCAATCCGTTCCCGAGATATGGGACTTTGAAGCTAAGAAATGGTTGACAAAACAACAAATTTTTCGCACTTCTGCTGCCCCAATCGCTTAACCAGAATGGCCTAGGGGAAAAATACACGTACCGTTGTAATCGGGCGAGTTTCTGCTTTCAAATGCAATAGGAATTTTTGGGTTAGGCCGATCCGGTCGCGAGATATGAGAGTTTGAAGCTAAGAAATGGTTGAGAAGAGAACAAATTTTTCGCAATTCTGCTGCTCCAAACGCTTAACCAGAATGGCCTAGGGAAAAAATAAGCATACCGCTGTAATCGGGCGAGTTTCTACTTTCAGACGCAGCAGGAATTTTTGGGTTTGGTCAATCCGTTCGCGAGATATGGGACTTTGAAGCTAAGAAATGGTTGAGAAGACAACAAATTTTTCGCAATTCTGCTGTTCCAAACGCTTAACCAGAATGGCCTAGGGAAAAAATACGCATACAGTTGTAATCGGGCGAGTTTCTACTTTCAGTTACAATAGGAATTTTTGGGTCAGGTCAATCCGTTCCCGAGATATCGGACTTTGAAGCTAAGAAATGGTTGACAAGACAACGAATTTTTCGCACTTCTGCTGCCCCAATCGCTTAACCAGAATGGCCTAGGGGAAAAATACACGTACCGTTGTAATCGGGCGAGTTTCTGCTTTCAAATGCAATAGGACTTTTTGGGTTAGGCCGATCCGGTCGCGAGATATGAGAGTTTGAAGCTAAGAAATGGTTGAGAAGAGAACAAATTTTTCGCAATTCAGCTGCTCCAAACGCTTAACCAGAATGGCCTAGGGAGAAAATACACGTACCGTTGTAATCGGGCGAGTTTCTGCTTTCAAATGCAATAGGAATTTTTGGGTTTGGCCGATCCGGTCGCGAGATATGAGAGTTTGAAGCTAAGAAATGGTTGAGAAGAGAACAAATTTTTCGAAATTCTGCTGCTCCAAACGCTTAACCAGAATGACCTAGGGAAAAAATAAGCATACCGTAGTAATCGGGCGAGTTTCTACTTTCAGACGCAGCAGGAATTTTTGGGTTTGGTCAATCCGTTCGCGAGATATGGGACTTTGAAGCTAAGAAATGGTTGAGAAGACAACAAATTTTTCGCAATTCTGCTGCTCCAAACGCTTAACCAGAATGGCCTAGGGAAAAAATACGCATACCATTGTAATCGGGCGAGTTTCTACTTTCTGTTACAATAGGAATTTTTGGGTTAGGTCAATCCGTTCGCGAGATATGGGACTTTGAAGCTAAGAAATGGTTGACAAGACAACAAATTTTTCGCGCTTCTGCTGCTCCAAACGCTTAACCAGAGTGGCCCAGGGAAAAAATACGAATACCGTTGTAATCGGGCGAGCTTCTACTTTCAGTTGCAATAGGAATTTTTGGGTTAGGTCAATCCGTTCGCGAGATATGGGACTTTGAAGCTAAGAAATGGTTGACAAGACAACAAATTTTTCGCACTTCTGCTGCTCCAATCGCTTAACCAGAATGACACAGGGGAAAAATACGCATACCATTGTAATCGGGCGAGTTTCTACTTTCTGTTACAATAGGAATTTTTGGGTTAGGTCAATCCGTTCGCGAGATATGGGACTTTGAAGCTAAGAAATGGTTGACAAGACAACAAATTTTTCGCGCTTCTGCTGCTCCAAACGCTTAACCAGAGTGGCCCAGGGAAAAAATACGAATACCGTTGTAATCGGGCGAGCTTCTACTTTCAGTTGCAATAGGAATTTTTGGGTTAGGTCAATCCGTTCGCGAGATATGGGACTTTGAAGCTAAGAAATGGTTGACAAGACAACAAATTTTTCGCACTTCTGCTGCTCCAATCGCTTAACCAGAATGACACAGGGGAAAAATACACATACCGCTGTAATCGGGCGAGTTTCTACTTTCAGTTACAATAGGAATTTTTGGGTTAGGTCAATCCGTTCGCGAGATATGGGACTTTGAAGCTAAGAAATGGTTGACAAGACAACAAATTTTTCGCACTTCTGCTGCTCCAAACGCTTAACCAGAATGGCCTAGGGAAAAAATACACATACCGTTGTAATCGGGCGGGTTTCTACTTTCAAATGCAATAGGAATTTTTGGGTTAGGTCAATCCGTTCGCGAGATATGGGAGTTTGAAGCTAAGAAATGGTTGAGAAGAGAACAAATTTTTCGCAATTCTGCTACTCCAAACGCTTAACCAGAATGGCCTAGCGAAAAAATACACATACCGTTGTAATCGGGCGAGTTTCTACTTTCAGATGCAATAGGAATTTTTGGGTTAGGTCAATCCGTTCGCGAGATATGGGAGTTTCAAGCTAAGAAATGGTTGAGAAGACAACAAATTTTTCGCACTTCTGCTGCTCCAAACTCTTAACCAGTATGGCCTAGGGAAAAAATACACATACCGTTGAAATCGTGCGAGTTTCTACTTTCAGACGCAACAGGAATTTTTGGGTTATGTCAATCCGTTCGCGAGATATGGGAGTTTGAATCTAGGAAATGGTTGAGAAGGCAAAAAATTTTTCGCAATTCTGCTGCTCCAAACGCTTAACCAGAATGGCCTAGGGAAAAAATACACATACCGTTGTAATCGGGCGAGTTTCTACTTTCAGTTACAATAGGAATTTTGGGTTAGGTCAATCCGTTCCCGAGATATCGGACTTTGAAGCTAAGAAATGGTTGACAAGACAACAAATTTTTCGCACTTCTGCTGCCCCAATCGCTTAACCAGAATGGCCTAGGGGAAAAATACACGTACCGTTGTAATCGGGCGAGTTTCTGCTTTCAAATGCAATAGGAATTTTTGGGTTAGGCCGATCCGGTCGCGAGATATGAGAGTTTGAAGCTAAGAAATGGTTGAGAAGAGAACAAATTTTTCGCAATTCAGCTGCTCCAAACGCTTAACCAGAATGGCCTAGGGAAAAAATACACGTACCGTTGTAATCGGGCGAGTTTCTGCTTTCAAATGCAATAGGAATTTTTGGGTTAGGCCGATCCGGTCGCGAGATATGAGAGTTTGAAGCTGAGAAATGGTTGAGAAGAGTACAAATTTTTCGAAATTCTGCTGCTCCAAACGCTTAACCAGAATGGCCTAGGGAAAAAATAAGCATACCGTTGTAATCGGGCGAGTTTCTACTTTCAGACGCAGCAGGAATTTTTGGGTTTGGTCAATCCGTTCGCGAGATATGGGAGTTTGAAGCTAAGAAATGGTTGAGAAGACAACAAATTTTTCGCACTTCTGCTGCTCCAAACGCTTAACCAGAATGGCCTAGGGAAAGAATACACATACCGTTGAAATCGTGCGAGTTTCTCCTTTCAGACGCAACAGGAATTTTTGGGTTAGGTCAATCCGTTCGCGAGATATGGGAGTTTGAAGCTAGGAAATGGGTGAGAAGGCAAAAAATTTTTCGCAATTCTGCTGCTCCAAACGCTTAACCAGAATGGCCTAGGGAAAAAATACACATACCGTTGTAATCGGGCGAGTTTCTACTTTCAGATGCAACAGGAATTTTTGGGCTAGGTCAATCCGTTCGCGAGATATGGGAGTTTGAAGCTAAGAAATGGTTGAGAAGACAACAAATTTTTCGCAGTTCTGCTGCTCCATACGCTTAACCAGAATGGCCTAGGGAAAAAATACACATACCGTTGAAATCGTGCGAGTTTCTACTTTCAGACGCAACAGGAATTTTTGGGTTAGGTCAATCCGTTCGCGAGATATGGGAGTTTGAAGCTAGGAAATGGTTGATAAGGCAAAAAATTTTTCGCAATTCTGCTGCTCCAATCGCTTAACCAGAACGGCCTAGGGGAAAAATACACGTACCGTTGTAATCGGGCGAGTTTCTGCTTTCAAATGCAATAGGAATTTTTGGGTTAGGCCGATCCGGTCGCGAGATATAAGAGTTTGAAGCTAAGAAATGGTTGAGAAGAGAACAAATTTTTCGCAATTCTGCTGCTCCAAACGCTTAACCAGAATGGCCTAGGGAAAAAATAAGCATACCGCTGTAATCGGGCGAGTTTCTACTTTCAGACGCAGCAGGAATTTTTGGGTTTGGTCAATCCGTTCGCGAGATATGGGACTTTGAAGCTAAGAAATGGTTGACAAGACAACAAATTTTTCGCACTTCTGCTGCTCCAAACGCTTAACCAGAATGGCCTAGGGAAAAAATACACATACCGTTGTAATCGGGCGAGTTTCTACTTTCAAATGCAATAGGAATTTTGGGTTAGGTCAATCCGTTCGCGAGATATGGGACTTTGAAGTTAAGAAATGGTTGACAAGACAACACATTTTTCGCACTTCTGCTGCTCCAAACGCTTAACCAGAATGGCCTAGGGAAAAAATACACATACCGTTGAAATCGTGCGAGTTTCTACTTTCAGACGCAACAGGAATTTTTGGGATAGGTCAATCCGTTCGCGAGATATGGGAGTTTGAAGCTAGGAAATGGTTGAGAAGGCAAAAAATTTTTCGCAATTCTGCTGCTCCAAACGCTTAACCAGAATGGGCCAGGGAAAAAACACACATACCGTTGTAATCGGGCGAGTTTCTACTTTCAGTTACAATAGGAATTTTTGGGTTAGGTCAATCCGTTCCCGAGATATGGGACTTTGAAGCTAAGAAATGGTTGACAAAACAACAAATTTTTCGCACTTCTGCTGCCCCAATCGCTTAACCAGAATGGCCTAGGGGAAAAATACACGTACCGTTGTAATCGGGCGAGTTTCTGCTTTCAAATGCAATAGGAATTTTTGGGTTAGGCCGATCCGGTCGCGAGATATGAGAGTTTGAAGCTAAGAAATGGTTGAGAAGAGAACAAATTTTTCGCAATTCTGCTGCTCCAAACGCTTAACCAGAATGGCCTAGGGAAAAAATAAGCATACCGCTGTAATCGGGCGAGTTTCTACTTTCAGACGCAGCAGGAATTTTTGGGTTTGGTCAATCCGTTCGCGAGATATGGGACTTTGAAGCTAAGAAATGGTTGAGAAGACAACAAATTTTTCGCAATTCTGCTGTTCCAAACGCTTAACCAGAATGGCCTAGGGAAAAAATACGCATACAGTTGTAATCGGGCGAGTTTCTACTTTCAGTTACAATAGGAATTTTTGGGTCAGGTCAATCCGTTCCCGAGATATCGGACTTTGAAGCTAAGAAATGGTTGACAAGACAACGAATTTTTCGCACTTCTGCTGCCCCAATCGCTTAACCAGAATGGCCTAGGGGAAAAATACACGTACCGTTGTAATCGGGCGAGTTTCTGCTTTCAAATGCAATAGGACTTTTTGGGTTAGGCCGATCCGGTCGCGAGATATGAGAGTTTGAAGCTAAGAAATGGTTGAGAAGAGAACAAATTTTTCGCAATTCAGCTGCTCCAAACGCTTAACCAGAATGGCCTAGGGAGAAAATACACGTACCGTTGTAATCGGGCGAGTTTCTGCTTTCAAATGCAATAGGAATTTTTGGGTTTGGCCGATCCGGTCGCGAGATATGAGAGTTTGAAGCTAAGAAATGGTTGAGAAGAGAACAAATTTTTCGAAATTCTGCTGCTCCAAACGCTTAACCAGAATGACCTAGGGAAAAAATAAGCATACCGTAGTAATCGGGCGAGTTTCTACTTTCTGTTACAATAGGAATTTTTGGGTTAGGTCAATCCGTTCGCGAGATATGGGACTTTGAAGCTAAGAAATGGTTGACAAGACAACAAATTTTTCGCGCTTCTGCTGCTCCAAACGCTTAACCAGAGTGGCCCAGGGAAAAAATACGAATACCGTTGTAATCGGGCGAGCTTCTACTTTCAGTTGCAATAGGAATTTTTGGGTTAGGTCAATCCGTTCGCGAGATATGGGACTTTGAAGCTAAGAAATGGTTGACAAGACAACAAATTTTTCGCACTTCTGCTGCTCCAATCGCTTAACCAGAATGACACAGGGGAAAAATACGCATACCATTGTAATCGGGCGAGTTTCTACTTTCTGTTACAATAGGAATTTTTGGGTTAGGTCAATCCGTTCGCGAGATATGGGACTTTGAAGCTAAGAAATGGTTGACAAGACAACAAATTTTTCGCGCTTCTGCTGCTCCAAACGCTTAACCAGAGTGGCCCAGGGAAAAAATACGAATACCGTTGTAATCGGGCGAGCTTCTACTTTCAGTTGCAATAGGAATTTTTGGGTTAGGTCAATCCGTTCGCGAGATATGGGACTTTGAAGCTAAGAAATGGTTGACAAGACAACAAATTTTTCGCACTTCTGCTGCTCCAATCGCTTAACCAGAATGACACAGGGGAAAAATACACATACCGCTGTAATCGGGCGAGTTTCTACTTTCAGTTACAATAGGAATTTTTGGGTTAGGTCAATCCGTTCGCGAGATATGGGACTTTGAAGCTAAGAAATGGTTGACAAGACAACAAATTTTTCGCACTTCTGCTGCTCCAAACGCTTAACCAGAATGGCCTAGGGAAAAAATACACATACCGTTGTAATCGGGCGGGTTTCTACTTTCAAATGCAATAGGAATTTTTGGGTTAGGTCAATCCGTTCGCGAGATATGGGAGTTTGAAGCTAAGAAATGGTTGAGAAGAGAACAAATTTTTCGCAATTCTGCTACTCCAAACGCTTAACCAGAATGGCCTAGCGAAAAAATACACATACCGTTGTAATCGGGCGAGTTTCTACTTTCAGATGCAATAGGAATTTTTGGGTTAGGTCAATCCGTTCGCGAGATATGGGAGTTTCAAGCTAAGAAATGGTTGAGAAGACAACAAATTTTTCGCACTTCTGCTGCTCCAAACTCTTAACCAGTATGGCCTAGGGAAAAAATACACATACCGTTGAAATCGTGCGAGTTTCTACTTTCAGACGCAACAGGAATTTTTGGGTTATGTCAATCCGTTCGCGAGATATGGGAGTTTGAATCTAGGAAATGGTTGAGAAGGCAAAAAATTTTTCGCAATTCTGCTGCTCCAAACGCTTAACCAGAATGGCCTAGGGAAAAAATACACATACCGTTGTAATCGGGCGAGTTTCTACTTTCAGTTACAATAGGAATTTTGGGTTAGGTCAATCCGTTCCCGAGATATCGGACTTTGAAGCTAAGAAATGGTTGACAAGACAACAAATTTTTCGCACTTCTGCTGCCCCAATCGCTTAACCAGAATGGCCTAGGGGAAAAATACACGTACCGTTGTAATCGGGCGAGTTTCTGCTTTCAAATGCAATAGGAATTTTTGGGTTAGGCCGATCCGGTCGCGAGATATGAGAGTTTGAAGCTAAGAAATGGTTGAGAAGAGAACAAATTTTTCGCAATTCAGCTGCTCCAAACGCTTAACCAGAATGGCCTAGGGAAAAAATACACGTACCGTTGTAATCGGGCGAGTTTCTGCTTTCAAATGCAATAGGAATTTTTGGGTTAGGCCGATCCGGTCGCGAGATATGAGAGTTTGAAGCTGAGAAATGGTTGAGAAGAGTACAAATTTTTCGAAATTCTGCTGCTCCAAACGCTTAACCAGAATGGCCTAGGGAAAAAATAAGCATACCGTTGTAATCGGGCGAGTTTCTACTTTCAGACGCAGCAGGAATTTTTGGGTTTGGTCAATCCGTTCGCGAGATATGGGAGTTTGAAGCTAAGAAATGGTTGAGAAGACAACAAATTTTTCGCACTTCTGCTGCTCCAAACGCTTAACCAGAATGGCCTAGGGAAAGAATACACATACCGTTGAAATCGTGCGAGTTTCTACTTTCAGACGCAACAGGAATTTTTGGGTTAGGTCAATCCGTTCGCGAGATATGGGAGTTTGAAGCTAGGAAATGGGTGAGAAGGCAAAAAATTTTTCGCAATTCTGCTGCTCCAAACGCTTAACCAGAATGGCCTAGGGAAAAAATACACATACCGTTGTAATCGGGCGAGTTTCTACTTTCAGATGCAACAGGAATTTTTGGGCTAGGTCAATCCGTTCGCGAGATATGGTAGTTTGAGGCTAAGAAATGGTTGCGAAGACAACAAATTTTTCGCACTTCTGCTGCTCCAAACGCTTAACCAGAATGGGCCAGGGAAAAGACACACATACCGTTGTAATCGGGCGAGTTTCTACTTTCAGTTACAATAGGAATTTTTGGGTTAGGTCAATCCGTTCCCGAGATATGGGACTTTGAATCTAAGAAATGGTTGACAAGACAACAAATTTTTCGCAATTCTGCTGCTCCAATCGCTTAACCAGGATGGCCTAGGGGAAAAATACACGTACCGTTGTAATCGGGCGAGTTTCTGCTTTCAAATGCAATAAGAATTTTTGGGTTAGGCCGATCCAGTCGCGAGATATGAGAGTTTGAAGCTAAGGAATGGTTGAGAAGAGAACAAATTTTTCGCAATTCTGCTGCTCCAAACGCTTAACCAGAATGGCCTAGGGAAAAAATACACGTACCGTTGTAATCAGGCGAGTTTCTGCTTTCAAATGCAATAGGAATTTTTGGGTTAGGCCGATCCGTTCGCGAGATATGAGTTTGAAGCTAAGAAATGGTTGAGAAGAGAACAAATTTTTCGCAATTCTGCTGCTCCACACGCTTAACCAGAATTTCCTAGGGAAAAAATACGCATACCGTTGTAATCGGGCGAGTTTCTACTTTCAGTTACAATAGGAATTTTTGGGTTAGGTCAATCCGTTCGCGAGATATGGGACTTTGAAGCTAAGAAATGGTTGACAAGACAACAAATTTTTCGCAATTCTGCTGCTCCAATCGCTTAACCAGAATGGCCTAGGGAAAAAATACGCATACCGTTGAAATCGGGCGAGTTTCTACTTTCAGACGCAACAGGAATTTTTGGGTTAGGTCAATCCGTTCGCGAGATATGGGAGTTTGAAGCTTGGAAATGGTTGAGAAGGCAAAAAATTTTTCGCAATTCTGCTGCTCCAAACGCTTAACCAGAATGGCCTAGGGAAAAAATACGCATACCGTTGTAATCGGGCGAGTTTCTACTTTCAGTTACAATAGGAATTTTTGGGTTAGGTCAATCCGTTCGCGAGATATGGGACTTTGAAGCTAAGAAATGGTTGACAAGACAACAAATTTTTCGCATTTCTGCTGCTCCAAACGCTTAACCAGGATGGCCTAGGGAAAAAATACACATACCGTTGAAATCGTACGAGTTTCTACTTTCAGACGCAACAGGAATTTTTGGGTTAGGTCAATCCGTTCGCGAGATATGGGAATTTGAAGCTAGGAAATGGTTGAGAAGGCAAAAAATTTTTCGCAATTCTGCTGCTCCAAACGCTTAACCAGAATGGCCTAGGGAAAAAATACGCATACCTTTGTAATCGGGCGAGTTTCTACTTTCAGTTACAATAGGAATTTTTGGGTTAGGTCAATCCGTTCGCGAGATATGGGACTTTGAAGCTAAGAAATGGTTGACAAGACAACAAATTTTTCGCATTTCTGCTGCTCCAATCGCTTAACCAGAATGGCCTAGGGGAAAAATACACGTACCGTTGTAATCGGGCGAGTTTCTGCTTTCAAATGCAATAAGAATTTTTGGGTTAGGCCGATCCAGTCGCGAGATATGAGAGTTTGAAGCTAAGGAATGGTTGAGAAGAGAACAAATTTTTCGCAATTCTGCTGCTCCAAACGCTTAACCAGAATGGCCTAGCGAAAAAATACACGTACCGTTGTAATCGGGCGAGTTTCTACTTTCAAATGCAATAGGAATTTTTGGGTTCGGTCAATCCATTCGCGAGATATGGGAGTTTGAAGCTAAGAAATGGTTGAGAAGACAACAAATTTTTCGCAATTCTGCTGCTCCAAACGCTTAACCAGAATGGCCTATGGAAAAAATACGCATACCGTTGTAATCGGGCGAGTTTCTACTTTCTGTTACAATAGGAATTTTTGGGTTAGGTCAATCCGTTCGCGAGATATGGGACTTTGAAGCTAAGAAATGGTTGACAAGACAACAAATTTTTCGCAATTCTGCTGCTCCAAACGCTTAACCAGAATGGCCTAGGGAAAAAATACGCATACCGTTGTAATCGGGCGAGTTTCTACTTTCAGTTACAATAGGAATTTTTGGGTTAGGTCAATCCGTTCGCGAGATATGGGACTTTGAAGCTAAGAAATGGTTGAGAAGGCAAAAATTTTTCGCAATTCTGCTGCTCCAAATGCTTAACCAGAATGGACTAGGGAAAAATACACATACCGTTTTAATCGGGCGAGTTTCTACTTTCAGATGCAACAGGAATTTTTGGGCTAGGTCAATCCGTTCGCGAGATATGGTAGTTTGAGGCTAAGAAATGGTTGCGAAGACAACAAATTTTTCGCACTTCTGCTGCTCCAAACGCTTAACCAGAATGGCCTAGGGAAAAAATACGCATACCGTTGTAATCGGGCGAGTTTCTACTTTCTGTTACAATAGGAATTTTTGGGTTAGGTCAATCCGTTCGCGAGATATGGGACTTTGAAGCTAAGAAATGGTTGACAAGACAACAAATTTTTCGCAATTCTGCTGCTCCAAACGCTTAACCAGAATGGCCTAGGGAAAAAATACACATACCGTTGAAATCGTGCGAGTTTCTACTTTCAGACGCAACAGGAATTTTTGGGATAGGTCAATCCGTTCGCGAGATATGGGAGTTTGAAGCTAGGAAATGGTTGAGAAGGCAAAAAATTTTTCGCAATTCTGCTGCTCCAAACGCTTAACCAGAATGGCCTAGGGGAAAAATACACGTACCGTTGTAATCGGGCGAGTTTCTGCTTTCAAATGCAATAGGAATTTTTTGGGTTAGGCCGATCCGGTTGCGAGATATGAGAGTTTGAAGCTATGAAATGGTTGAGAAGAGAACAAATTTTTCGAAATTCTGCTGCTCCAAACGCTTTACCAGAATGGCCTAGGGAAAAAATAAGCATACCGTTGTAATCGGGCGAGTTTCTACTTTCAGACGCAGCAGGAATTTTTGGGTTTGGTCAATCCGTTCGCGAGATATGGGACTTTGAAGCTAAGAAATGGTTGAGAAGGCAAAAATTTTTCGCAATTCTGCTGCTCCAAACGCTTAACCAGAATGGCCTAGGGAAAAAATACACATACCGTTTTAATCGGGCGAGTTTCTACTTTCAGATGCAACAGGAATTTTTGGGCTAGGTCAATCCGTTCGCGAGATATGGTAGTTTGAGGCTAAGAAATGGTTGCGAAGACAACAAATTTTTCGCACTTCTGCTGCTCCAAACGCTTAACCAGAATGGCCTAGGGAAAAAATACGCATACCGTTGTAATCGGGCGAGTTTCTACTTTCTGTTACAATAGGAATTTTTGGGTTAGGTCAATCCGTTCGCGAGATATGGGACTTTGAAGCTAAGAAATGGTTGACAAGACAACAAATTTTTCGCACTTCTGCTGCTCCAAACGCTTAACCAGAATGGCCTAGGGAAAAAAATACACATACCGTTGTAATCGGGCGAGTTTCTACTTTCAAATGCAATAGTAATTTTTGGGTTAGGTCAATCCGTTCGCGAGATATGGGAGTTTGAAGCTAAGAAATGGTTGAGCCGAGAACAAATTTTTCGCAATTCTGCTACTCCAAACGCTTAACCAGAATGGCCTAGCGAAAAAATACACATACCGTTGTAATCGGGCGTGTTTCTACTTTCAAATGCAATAGGAATTTTTGGGTTAGGTCAATCCGTTCGCGAGATATGGGAGTTTGAAGCTAAGAAATGGTTGAGAAGACAACAAATTTTTCGCAGTTCTGCTGCTCCATACGCTTAACCAGAATGGCCTAGGGAAAAAATACACATACCGTTGAAATCGTGCGAGTTTCTACTTTCAGACGCAACAGGAATTTTTGGGTTAGGTCAATCCGTTCGCGAGATATGGGAGTTTGAAGCTAGGAAATGGTTGATAAGGCAAAAAATTTTTCGCAATTCTGCTGCTCCAATCGCTTAACCAGAACGGCCTAGGGGAAAAATACACGTACCGTTGTAATCGGGCGAGTTTCTGCTTTCAAATGCAATAGGAATTTTTGGGTTAGGCCGATCCGGTCGCGAGATATAAGAGTTTGAAGCTAAGAAATGGTTGAGAAGAGAACAAATTTTTCGCAATTCTGCTGCTCCAAACGCTTAACCAGAATGGCCTAGGGAAAAAATAAGCATACCGCTGTAATCGGGCGAGTTTCTACTTTCAGACGCAGCAGGAATTTTTGGGTTTGGTCAATCCGTTCGCGAGATATGGGACTTTGAAGCTAAGAAATGGTTGACAAGACAACAAATTTTTCGCACTTCTGCTGCTCCAAACGCTTAACCAGAATGGCCTAGGGAAAAAATACACATACCGTTGTAATCGGGCGAGTTTCTACTTTCAAATGCAATAGGAATTTTGGGTTAGGTCAATCCGTTCGCGAGATATGGGACTGTGAAGTTAAGAAATGGTTGACAAGACAACACATTTTTCGCACTTCTGCTGCTCCAAACGCTTAACCAGAATGGCCTAGGGAAAAAATACACATACCGTTGAAATCGTGCGAGTTTCTACTTTCAGACGCAACAGGAATTTTTGGGATAGGTCAATCCGTTCGCGAGATATGGGAGTTTGAAGCTAGGAAATGGTTGAGAAGGCAAAAAATTTTTCGCAATTCTGCTGCTCCAAACGCTTAACCAGAATGGGCCAGGGAAAAAACACACATACCGTTGTAATCGGGCGAGTTTCTACTTTCAGTTACAATAGGAATTTTTGGGTTAGGTCAATCCGTTCCCGAGATATGGGACTTTGAAGCTAAGAAATGGTTGACAAAACAACAAATTTTTCGCACTTCTGCTGCCCCAATCGCTTAACCAGAATGGCCTAGGGGAAAAATACACGTACCGTTGTAATCGGGCGAGTTTCTGCTTTCAAATGCAATAGGAATTTTTGGGTTAGGCCGATCCGGTCGCGAGATATGAGAGTTTGAAGCTAAGAAATGGTTGAGAAGAGAACAAATTTTTCGCAATTCTGCTGCTCCAAACGCTTAACCAGAATGGCCTAGGGAAAAAATAAGCATACCGCTGTAATCGGGCGAGTTTCTACTTTCAGACGCAGCAGGAATTTTTGGGTTTGGTCAATCCGTTCGCGAGATATGGGACTTTGAAGCTAAGAAATGGTTGAGAAGACAACAAATTTTTCGCAATTCTGCTGTTCCAAACGCTTAACCTGAATGGCCTAGGGAAAAAATACGCATATAGTTGTAATCGGGCGAGTTTCTACTTTCAGTTACAATAGGAATTTTTGGGTCAGGTCAATCCGTTCCCGAGATATCGGACTTTGAAGCTAAGAAATGGTTGACAAGACAACGAATTTTTCGCACTTCTGCTGCCCCAATCGCTTAACCAGAATGGCCTAGGGGAAAAATACACGTACCGTTGTAATCGGGCGAGTTTCTGCTTTCAAATGCAATAGGACTTTTTGGGTTAGGCCGATCCGGTCGCGAGATATGAGAGTTTGAAGCTAAGAAATGGTTGAGAAGAGAACAAATTTTTCGCAATTCAGCTGCTCCAAACGCTTAACCAGAATGGCCTAGGGAGAAAATACACGTACCGTTGTAATCGGGCGAGTTTCTGCTTTCAAATGCAATAGGAATTTTTGGGTTTGGCCGATCCGGTCGCGAGATATGAGAGTTTGAAGCTAAGAAATGGTTGAGAAGAGAACAAATTTTTCGAAATTCTGCTGCTCCAAACGCTTAACCAGAATGACCTAGGGAAAAAATAAGCATACCGTAGTAATCGGGCGAGTTTCTACTTTCAGACGCAGCAGGAATTTTTGGGTTTGGTCAATCCGTTCGCGAGATATGGGACTTTGAAGCTAAGAAATGGTTGAGAAGACAACAAATTTTTCGCAATTCTGCTGTTCCAAACGCTTAACCTGAATGGCCTAGGGAAAAAATACGCATATAGTTGTAATCGGGCGAGTTTCTACTTTCAGTTACAATAGGAATTTTTGGGTCAGGTCAATCCGTTCCCGAGATATCGGACTTTGAAGCTAAGAAATGGTTGACAAGACAACGAATTTTTCGCACTTCTGCTGCCCCAATCGCTTAACCAGAATGGCCTAGGGGAAAAATACACGTACCGTTGTAATCGGGCGAGTTTCTGCTTTCAAATGCAATAGGACTTTTTGGGTTAGGCCGATCCGGTCGCGAGATATGAGAGTTTGAAGCTAAGAAATGGTTGAGAAGAGAACAAATTTTTCGCAATTCAGCTGCTCCAAACGCTTAACCAGAATGGCCTAGGGAGAAAATACACGTACCGTTGTAATCGGGCGAGTTTCTGCTTTCAAATGCAATAGGAATTTTTGGGTTTGGCCGATCCGGTCGCGAGATATGAGAGTTTGAAGCTAAGAAATGGTTGAGAAGAGAACAAATTTTTCGAAATTCTGCTGCTCCAAACGCTTAACCAGAATGACCTAGGGAAAAAATAAGCATACCGTAGTAATCGGGCGAGTTTCTACTTTCAGACGCAGCAGGAATTTTTGGGTTTGGTCAATCCGTTCGCGAGATATGGGACTTTGAAGCTAAGAAATGGTTGAGAAGACAACAAATTTTTCGCAATTCTGCTGCTCCAAACGCTTAACCAGAATGGCCTAGGGAAAAAATACGCATACCATTGTAATCGGGCGAGTTTCTACTTTCTGTTACAATAGGAATTTTTGGGTTAGGTCAATCCGTTCGCGAGATATGGGACTTTGAAGCTAAGAAATGGTTGACAAGACAACAAATTTTTCGCGCTTCTGCTGCTCCAAACGCTTAACCAGAGTGGCCCAGGGAAAAAATACGAATACCGTTGTAATCGGGCGAGCTTCTACTTTCAGTTGCAATAGGAATTTTTGGGTTAGGTCAATCCGTTCGCGAGATATGGGACTTTGAAGCTAAGAAATGGTTGACAAGACAACAAATTTTTCGCACTTCTGCTGCTCCAATCGCTTAACCAGAATGACACAGGGGGAAAATACACATACCGCTGTAATCGGGCGAGTTTCTACTTTCAGTTACAATAGGAATTTTTGGGTTAGGTCAATCCGTTCGCGAGATATGGGACTTTGAAGCTAAGAAATGGTTGACAAGACAACAAATTTTTCGCACTTCTGCTGCTCCAAACGCTTAACCAGAATGGCCTAGGGAAAAAATACACATACCGTTGTAATCGGGCGGGTTTCTACTTTCAAATGCAATAGGAATTTTTGGGTTAGGTCAATCCGTTCGCGAGATATGGGAGTTTGAAGCTAAGAAATGGTTGAGAAGAGAACAAATTTTTCGCAATTCTGCTACTCCAAACGCTTAACCAGAATGGCCTAGCGAAAAAATACACATACCGTTGTAATCGGGCGAGTTTCTACTTTCAGATGCAATAGGAATTTTTGGGTTAGGTCAATCCGTTCGCGAGATATGGGAGTTTCAAGCTAAGAAATGGTTGAGAAGACAACAAATTTTTCGCACTTCTGCTGCTCCAAACTCTTAACCAGTATGGCCTAGGGAAAAAATACACATACCGTTGAAATCGTGCGAGTTTCTACTTTCAGACGCAACAGGAATTTTTGGGTTATGTCAATCCGTTCGCGAGATATGGGAGTTTGAATCTTGGAAATGGTTGAGAAGGCAAAAAATTTTTCGCAATTCTGCTGCTCCAAACGCTTAACCAGAATGGCCTAGGGAAAAAATACACATACCGTTGTAATCGGGCGAGTTTCTACTTTCAGTTACAATAGGAATTTTGGGTTAGGTCAATCCGTTCCCGAGATATCGGACTTTGAAGCTAAGAAATGGTTGACAAGACAACAAATTTTTCGCACTTCTGCTGCCCCAATCGCTTAACCAGAATGGCCTAGGGGAAAAATACACGTACCGTTGTAATCGGGCGAGTTTCTGCTTTCAAATGCAATAGGAATTTTTGGGTTAGGCCGATCCGGTCGCGAGATATGAGAGTTTGAAGCTAAGAAATGGTTGAGAAGAGAACAAATTTTTCGCAATTCAGCTGCTCCAAACGCTTAACCAGAATGGCCTAGCGAAAAAATACACATACCGTTGTAATCGGGCGAGTTTCTACTTTCAGATGCAATAGGAATTTTTGGGTTATGTCAATCCGTTCGCGAGATATGGGAGTTTGAATCTAGGAAATGGTTGAGAAGGCAAAAAATTTTTCGCAATTCTGCTGCTCCAAACGCTTAACCAGAATGGCCTAGGGAAAAAATACACATACCGTTGTAATCGGGCGAGTTTCTACTTTCAGTTACAATAGGAATTTTTGGGTTAGGTCAATCCGTTCCCGAGATATCGGACTTTGAAGCTAAGAAATGGTTGACAAGACAACAAATTTTTCGCACTTCTGCTGCCCCAATCGCTTAACCAGAATGGCCTAGGGGAAAAATACACGTACCGTTGTAATCGGGCGAGTTTCTGCTTTCAAATGCAATAGGAATTTTTGGGTTAGGCCGATCCGGTCGCGAGATATGAGAGTTTGAAGCTAAGAAATGGTTGAGAAGAGAACAAATTTTTCGCAATTCAGCTGCTCCAAACGCTTAACCAGAATGGCCTAGGGAAAAAATACACGTACCGTTGTAATCGGGCGAGTTTCTGCTTTCAAATGCAATAGGAATTTTTGGGTTAGGCCGATCCGGTCGCGAGATATGAGAGTTTGAAGCTGAGAAATGGTTGAGAAGAGTACAAATTTTTCGAAATTCTGCTGCTCCAAACGCTTAACCAGAATGGCCTAGGGAAAAAATAAGCATACCGTTGTAATCGGGCGAGTTTCTACTTTCAGACGCAGCAGGAATTTTTGGGTTTGGTCAATCCGTTCGCGAGATATGGGAGTTTGAAGCTAAGAAATGGTTGAGAAGACAACAAATTTTTCGCACTTCTGCTGCTCCAAACGCTTAACCAGAATGGCCTAGGGAAAGAATACACATACCGTTGAAATCGTGCGAGTTTCTACTTTCAGACGCAACAGGAATTTTTGGGTTAGGTCAATCCGTTCGCGAGATATGGGAGTTTGAAGCTAGGAAATGGGTGAGAAGGCAAAAAATTTTTCGCAATTCTGCTGCTCCAAACGCTTAACCAGAATGGCCTAGGGAAAAAATACACATACCGTTGTAATCGGGCGAGTTTCTACTTTCAGATGCAACAGGAATTTTTGGGCTAGGTCAATCCGTTCGCGAGATATGGTAGTTTGAGGCTAAGAAATGGTTGCGAAGACAACAAATTTTTCGCACTTCTGCTGCTCCAAACGCTTAACCAGAATGGGCCAGGGAAAAGACACACATACCGTTGTAATCGGGCGAGTTTCTACTTTCAGTTACAATAGGAATTTTTGGGTTAGGTCAATCCGTTCCCGAGATATGGGACTTTGAATCTAAGAAATGGTTGACAAGACAACAAATTTTTCGCAATTCTGCTGCTCCAATCGCTTAACCAGAATGGCCTAGGGGAAAAATACACGTACCGTTGTAATCGGGCGAGTTTCTGCTTTCAAATGCAATAAGAATTTTTGGGTTAGGCCGATCCAGTCGCGAGATATGAGAGTGTGAAGCTAAGGAATGGTTGAGAAGAGAACAAATTTTTCGCAATTCTGCTGCTCCAAACGCTTAACCAGAATGGCCTAGGGAAAAAATACACGTACCGTTGTAATCAGGCGAGTTTCTGCTTTCAAATGCAATAGGAATTTTTGGGTTAGGCCGATCCGTTCGCGAGATATGAGTTTGAAGCTAAGAAATGGTTGAGAAGAGAACAAATTTTTCGCAATTCTGCTGCTCCACACGCTTAACCAGAATTTCCTAGGGAAAAAATACGCATACCGTTGTAATCGGGCGAGTTTCTACTTTCAGTTACAATAGGAATTTTTGGGTTAGGTCAATCCGTTCGCGAGATATGGGACTTTGAAGCTAAGAAATGGTTGACAAGACAACAAATTTTTCGCAATTCTGCTGCTCCAATCGCTTAACCAGAATGGCCTAGGGAAAAAATACGCATACCGTTGAAATCGGGCGAGTTTCTACTTTCAGACGCAACAGGAATTTTTGGGTTAGGTCAATCCGTTCGCGAGATATGGGAGTTTGAAGCTTGGAAATGGTTGAGAAGGCAAAAAATTTTTCGCAATTCTGCTGCTCCAAACGCTTAACCAGAATGGCCTAGGGAAAAAATACGCATACCGTTGTAATCGGGCGAGTTTCTACTTTCAGTTACAATAGGAATTTTTGGGTTAGGTCAATCCGTTCGCGAGATATGGGACTTTGAAGCTAAGAAATGGTTGACAAGACAACAAATTTTTCGCAATTCTGCTGCTCCAAACGCTTAACCAGAGTGGCCTAGGGAAAAAATACACATACCGTTGTAATCGGGCGAGTTTCTACTTTCAGTTACAATAGGAATTTTTGGGTTAGGTCAATCCGTTCCCGAGCTATCGGACTTTGAAGCTAAGAAATGGTTGACAAGACAACAAATTTTTCGCACTTCTGCTGCCCCAATCGCTTAACCAGAATGGCCTAGGGAAAAAATAAACGTACCGTTGTAATCGGGCGAGTTTCTGCTTTCAAATGCAATAGGAATTTTTTGGGTTAGGCCGATCCGGTCGCGAGATACGAGAGTTTGAAGCTATGAAATGGTTGAGAAGAGAACAAATTTTTCGAAATTCTGCTGCTCCAAACGCTTAACCAGAATGGCCTAGGGAAAAAATAAGCATACCGTTGTAATCGGGCGAGTTTCTACTTTCAGACGCAGCAGGAATTTTTGGGTTTGGTCAATCCGTTCGCGAGATATGGGACTTTGAAGCTAAGAAATGGTTCAGAAGACAACAAATTTTTCGCAATTCTGCTGCTCCAAACGCTTAACCAGAATGGCCTAGGGAAAAAATACGCATACCGTTGTAATCGGGCGAGTTTCTACTTTCTGTTACAATAGGAATTTTTGGGTTAGGTCAATCCGTTCGCGAGATATGGAAGTTTGAAGCTAGGAAATGGTTGAGAAGGCAAAAAATTTATCGCAATTCTGCTGCTCCAAACGCTTTACCAGAATGGCCTAGGGAAAAAATACACATACCGTTGAAATCGTGCGAGTTTCTACTTTCAGACGCAACAGGAATTTTTGGGATAGGTCAATCCGTTCGCGAGATATGGAAGTTTGAAGCTAGGAAATGGTTGAGAAGGCAAAAAATTTATCGCAATTCTGCTGCTCCAAACGCTTTACCAGAATGGCCTAGGGAAAAAATACACATACCGTTGTAATCGGGCGAGTTTCTACTTTCAGATGCAACAGGAATTTTTGGGCTAGGTCAATCCGTTCGCGAGATATGGTAGTTTGAGGCTAAGAAATGGTTGCGAAGACAACAAATTTTTCGCACTTCTGCTGCTCCAAACGCTTAACCAGAATGGGCCAGGGAAAAAACACACATACCGTTGTAATCGGGCGAGTTTCTACTTTCAGTTACAATAGGAATTTTTGGGTTAGGTCAATCCGTTCCCGAGATATGGGACTTTGAAGCTAAGAAATGGTTGACAAAACAACAAATTTTTCGCACTTCTGCTGCCCCAATCGCTTAACCAGAATGGCCTAGGGGAAAAATACACGTACCGTTGTAATCGGGCGAGTTTCTGCTTTCAAATGCAATAGGAATTTTTGGGTTAGGCCGATCCGGTCGCGAGATATGAGAGTTTGAAGCTAAGAAATGGTTGAGAAGAGTACAAATTTTTCGCAATTCTGCTGCTCCAAACGCTTAACCAGAATGGCCTAGGGAGAAAATAAGCATACCGCTGTAATGGGGCGAGTTTCTACTTTCAGACGCAGCAGGAATTTTTGGGTTTGGTCAATCGGTTCGCGAGATATGGGACTTTGAAGCTAAGAAATGGTTGAGAAGACAACAAATTTTTCGCAATTCAGCTTCTCCAATCGCTTAACCAGAATGGCCTAGGGAAAAAATACGCATACCGTTGTAATCGGGCGAGTTTCTACTTTCAGACGCAGCAGGAATTTTTGGGTTTGGTCAATCCGTTCGCGAGATATGGGTCCTTGAAGCTAAGAAATGGTTGAGAAGACAACAAATTTTCCGCAATTCTGCTGCTCCAAACGCTTAACCAGAATGGGCTAGGGAAAAAATACACATACCGTTGTAATCGGGAGAGTTTCTACTTTCACAAGCATCAGGAATTTTTGGGTTTGGTCAATCCGTTCGCGAGATATGGGAGTTTGAAACCAAGAAATGGTTGAGAAGGCATAAAATTTTGCGCAATTCTGCTGCTCCAAACGCTTAACCAGAATGGCCTAGGGAAAAAATACACATACCGTTGTAATCGGCCGAGTTTCTACTTTCAGACGCAACAGGAATTTTTGGGTTAGGTCAATCCGTTCGCGAGATATGGGAGTTTGAAGCTAAGAAATGGTTGAGAAGGCAACAAGTTTTTCGCACTTCTGCTGCTCCAAACGCTTAACCAGAATGGCCTAGGGAAAAAATACACATACCGTTGTAATCGGGCGAGTTTCTACTTTCAGACGCAACAGGAATTTTTGGGTTAGGTCAATCCGTTCGCGAGATATGGGAGTTTGAAGCCAAGAAATGGTTGAGAAGGCAAAAAATTTTGAGCAATTCTGCTGCTCCAAACGCTTAACCAGAATGCCCTAGGGAAAAAATACACATACCGTTGTAATCGGCCGAGTTTCTACTTTCAGATGCAATAGGAATTTTTGGGTTAGGTCAATCCGTTCGCGAGATATGGGAGTTTGAAGCCAAGAAATGGTTGAGAAGGCAAAATATTTTTCGCAATTCTGCTGCTCCAAACGCATAACCAGAATGGGCTAGGGTAAAAAAACACATACCTTTGTAATCGGGAGAGTCTCTACTTTCACAAGCATCAGGAATTTTTGGGTTTGGTCAATCCGTTCGCGAGATATGGGAGTTTGAAGTCAAGAAATGGTTGAGAAGGCATAAAATTTTTCGCAATTCTGCTGATCCAAACGCTTAACCAGAATGGCCTAGGGGAAAAATACACGTACCGCTGTAATCGGGCGAGTTTCTACTTTTAGATGCAATAGGAGTTTTTGGGTTAGGTCAATCCGTTCGCGAGATATGGGAGTTTGAAGCTAAGATATGGTTGAGAAGACAACAAATTTTTCGCAAATCTGCTGCTCCAAACGCTTAACCAGAATGGCCTAGGGAAAAAATACGCATACCGTTGTAATCGGGCGAGTTTCTACTTTCAGTTACAATAGGAATTTTTGGGTTAGGTCAATCCGTTCGCGAGATATGGGACTTTGAAGCTAAGAAATGGTTGACAAGACAACAAATTTTTCGCAATTCTGCTGCTCCAAACGCTTAACCAGAATGGCCTAGGGAAAAAATACGCATACCGTTGAAATCGTGCGAGTTTCTACTTTCAGACGCAACAGGAATTTTTGGGTTAGGTCAATCCGTTCGCGAGATATGGGAGTTTGAAGGTAGGAAATGGTTGAGAAGGCAAAAAATTTTTCGCAATTCTGCTGCTCCAAACGCTTAACCAGAATGGCCTAGGGAAAAAATACACATACCGTTGTAATCGGGCGAGTTTCTACTTTCAGTTACAATAGGAATTTTTGGGTTAGGTCAATCCGTTCCCGAGCTATCGGACTTTGAAGCTAAGAAATGGTTGACAAGACAACAAATTTTTCGCACTTCTGCTGCCCCAATCGCTTAACCAGAATGGCCTAGGGGAAAAATACACGTACCGTTGTAATCGGGCGAGTTTCTGCTTTCAAATGCAATAGGAATTTTTTGGGTTAGGCCGATCCGGTCGCGAGATATGAGAGTTTGAAGCTATGAAATGGTTGAGAAGAGAACAAATTTTTCGAAATTCTGCTGCTCCAAACGCTTAACCAGAATGGCCTAGGGAAAAAATAAGCATACCGTTGTAATCGGGCGAGTTTCTACTTTCAGACGCAGCAGGAATTTTTGGGTTTGGTCAATCCGTTCGCGAGATATGGGACTTTGAAGCTAAGAAATGGTTGAGAAAACAACAAATTTTTCGCAATTCTGCTGCTCCAAACGCTTAACCAGAATGGCCTAGGGAAAAAATACGCATACCGTTGTAATCGGGCGAGTTTCTACTTTCTGTGACAATAGGAATTTTTGGGTTAGGTCAATCCGTTCGCGAGATATGGGACTTTGAAGCTAAGAAATGGTTGACAAGACAACAAATTTTTCGCAATTCTGCTGCTCCAAACGCTTAACCAGAGTGGCCTAGGGAAAAAATACACATACCGTTGTAATCGGGCGAGTTTCTACTTTCAGTTACAATAGGAATTTTTGGGTTAGGTCAATCCGTTCCCGAGCTATCGGACTTTGAAGCTAAGAAATGGTTGACAAGACAACAAATTTTTCGCACTTCTGCTGCCCCAATCGCTTAACCAGAATGGCCTAGGGAAAAAATAAACGTACCGTTGTAATCGGGCGAGTTTCTGCTTTCAAATGCAATAGGAATTTTTTGGGTTAGGGCGATCCGGTCGCGAGATATGAGAGTTTGAAGCTATGAAATGGTTGAGAAGAGAACAAATTTTTCGAAATTCTGCTGCTCCAAACGCTTAACCAGAATGGCCTAGGGAAAAAATAAGCATACCGTTGTAATCGGGCGAGTTTCTACTTTCAGACGCAGCAGGAATTTTTGGGTTTGGTCAATCCGTTCGCGAGATATGGGACTTTGAAGCTAAGAAATGGTTCAGAAGACAACAAATTTTTCGCAATTCTGCTGCTCCAAACGCTTAACCAGAATGGCCTAGGGAAAAAATACGCATACCGTTGTAATCGGGCGAGTTTCTACTTTCTGTTACAATAGGAATTTTTGGGTTAGGTCAATCCGTTCGCGAGATATGGGACTTTGAAGCTAAGAAATGGTTGACAAGACAACAAATTTTTCGCAATTCTGCTGCTCCAAACGCTTAACCAGAATGGCCTAGGGAAAAAATACGCATACCGTTGTAATCGGGCGTGTTTCTACTTTCAGTTACAATAGGAATTTTTGGGTTAGGTCAATCCGTTCGCGAGATATGGGACTTTGAAGCTAAGAAATGGTTGAGAAGGCAAAAATTTTTCGCAATTCTGCTGCTCTAAACGCTTAACCAGAACGGCCTAGGGAAAAAATACACATACCGTTTTAATCGGGCGAGTTTCTACTTTCAGATGCAACAGGAATTTTTGGGCTAGGTCAATCCGTTCGCGAGATATGGTAGTTTGAGGCTAAGAAATGGTTGCGAAGACAACAAATTTTTCGCACTTCTGCTGCTCCAAACGCTTAACCAGAATGGCCTAGGGAAAAAATACGCATACCGTTGTAATCGGGCGAGTTTCTACTTTCTGTTACAATAGGAATTTTTGGGTTAGGTCAATCCGTTCGCGAGATATGGGACTTTGAAGCTAAGAAATGGTTGACAAGACAACAAATTTTTCGCAATTCTGCTGCTCCAAACGCTTAACCAGAATGGCCTAGGGAAAAAATACACATACCGTTGAAATCGTGCGAGTTTCTACTTTCAGACGCAACAGGAATTTTTGGGATAGGTCAATCCGTTCGCGAGATATGGGAGTTTGAAGCTAGGAAATGGTTGAGAAGGCAAAAAATTTATCGCAATTCTGCTGCTCCAAACGCTTAACCAGAATGGCCTAGGGAAAAAATACACATACCGTTGTAATCGGGCGAGTTTCTACTTTCAGATGCAACAGGAATTTTTGGGCTAGGTCAATCCGTTCGCGAGATATGGTAGTTTGAGGCTAAGAAATGGTTGCGAAGACAACAAATTTTTCGCACTTCTGCTGCTCCAAACGCTTAACCAGAATGGGCCAGGGAAAAAACACACATACCGTTGTAATCGGGCGAGTTTCTACTTTCAGTTACAATAGGAATTTTTGGGTTAGGTCAATCCGTTCCCGAGATATGGGACTTTGAAGCTAAGAAATGGTTGACAAAACAACAAATTTTTCGCACTTCTGCTGCCCCAATCGCTTAACCAGAATGGCCTAGGGGAAAAATACACGTACCGTTGTAATCGGGCGAGTTTCTGCTTTCAAATGCAATAGGAATTTTTGGGTTAGGCCGATCCGGTCGCGAGATATGAGAGTTTGAAGCTAAGAAATGGTTGAGAAGAGTACAAATTTTTCGCAATTCTGCTGCTCCAAACGCTTAACCAGAATGGCCTAGGGAAAAAATAAGCATACCGCTGTAATGGGGCGAGTTTCTACTTTCAGACGCAGCAGGAATTTTTGGGTTTGGTCAATCGGTTCGCGAGATATGGGACTTTGAAGCTAAGAAATGGTTGAGAAGACAACAAATTTTTCGCAATTCAGCTTCTCCAATCGCTTAACCAGAATGGCCTAGGGAAAAAATACGCATACCGTTGTAATCGGGCGAGTTTCTACTTTCAGACGCAGCAGGAATTTTTGGGTTTGGTCAATCCGTTCGCGAGATATGGGTCCTTGAAGCTAAGAAATGGTTGAGAAGACAACAAATTTTCCGCAATTCTGCTGCTCCAAACGCTTAACCAGAATGGGCTAGGGAAAAAATACACATACCGTTGTAATCGGGAGAGTTTCTACTTTCACAAGCATCAGGAATTTTTGGGTTTGGTCAATCCGTTCGCGAGATATGGGAGTTTGAAACCAAGAAATGGTTGAGAAGGCATAAAATTTTGCGCAATTCTGCTGCTCCAAACGCTTAACCAGAATGGCCTAGGGAAAAAATACACATACCGTTGTAATCGGCCGAGTTTCTACTTTCAGACGCAACAGGAATTTTTGGGTTAGGTCAATCCGTTCGCGAGATATGGGAGTTTGAAGCTAAGAAATGGTTGAGAAGGCAACAAGTTTTTCGCACTTCTGCTGCTCCAAACGCTTAACCAGAATGGCCTAGGGAAAAAATACACATACCGTTGTAATCGGGCGAGTTTCTACTTTCAGACGCAACAGGAATTTTTGGGTTAGGTCAATCCGTTCGCGAGATATGGGAGTTTGAAGCCAAGAAATGGTTGAGAAGGCAAAAAATTTTGAGCAATTCTGCTGCTCCAAACGCTTAACCAGAATGCCCTAGGGAAAAAATACACATACCGTTGTAATCGGCCGAGTTTCTACTTTCAGATGCAATAGGAATTTTTGGGTTAGGTCAATCCGTTCGCGAGATATGGGAGTTTGAAGCCAAGAAATGGTTGAGAAGGCAAAATATTTTTCGCAATTCTGCTGCTCCAAACGCATAACCAGAATGGGCTAGGGTAAAAAAACACATACCTTTGTAATCGGGAGAGTCTCTACTTTCACAAGCATCAGGAATTTTTGGGTTTGGTCAATCCGTTCGCGAGATATGGGAGTTTGAAGTCAAGAAATGGTTGAGAAGGCATAAAATTTTTCGCAATTCTGCTGATCCAAACGCTTAACCAGAATGGCCTAGGGGAAAAATACACGTACCGCTGTAATCGGGCGAGTTTCTACTTTTAGATGCAATAGGAGTTTTTGGGTTAGGTCAATCCGTTCGCGAGATATGGGAGTTTGAAGCTAAGATATGGTTGAGAAGACAACAAATTTTTCGCAAATCTGCTGCTCCAAACGCTTAACCAGAATGGCCTAGGGAAAAAATACGCGTACCGTTGTAATCGGGCGAGTTTCTACTTTCAGTTACAATAGGAATTTTTGGGTTAGGTCAATCCGTTCGCGAGATATGGGACTTTGAAGCTAAGAAATGGTTGACAAGACAACAAATTTTTCGCAATTCTGCTGCTCCAAACGCTTAACCAGAACGGCCTAGGGAAAAAATACGCATACCGTTGTAATCGGGCGAGTTTCTACTTTCTGTTACAATAGGAATTTTTGGGTTAGGTCAATCCGTTCGCGAGATATGGGACTTTGAAGCTAAGAAATGGTTGACAAGACAACAAATTTTTCGCAATTCTGCTGCTCCAAACGCTTAACCAGAGTGGCCTAGGGCAAAAATACACATACCGTTGTAATCGGGCGAGTTTCTACTTTCAGTTACAATAGGAATTTTTGGGTTAGGTCAATCCGTTCCCGAGCTATCGGACTTTGAAGCTAAGAAATGGTTGACAAGACAACAAATTTTTCGCACTTCTGCTGCCCCAATCGCTTAACCAGAATGGCCTAGGGAAAAAATACACGTACCGTTGTAATCGGGCGAGTTTCTGCTTTCAAATGCAATAGGAATTTTTTGGGTTAGGCCGATCCGGTCGCGAGATATGAGAGTTTGAAGCTATGAAATGGTTGAGAAGAGAACAAATTTTTCGAAATTCTGCTGCTCCAAACGCTTAACCAGAATGGCCTAGGGAAAAAATAAGCATACCGTTGTAATCGGGCGAGTTTCTACTTTCAGACGCAGCAGGAATTTTTGGGTTTGGTCAATCCGTTCGCGAGATATGGGACTTTGAAGCTAAGAAATGGTTGAGAAGACAACAAATTTTTCGCAATTCTGCTGCTCCAAACGCTTAACCAGAATGGCCTAGGGAAAAAATACGCATACCGTTGTAATCGGGCGAGTTTCTACTTTCTGTTACAATAGGAATTTTTGGGTTAGGTCAATCCGTTCGCGAGATATGGGACTTTGAAGCTAAGAAATGGTTGACAAGACAACAAATTTTTCGCAATTCTGCTGCTCCAAACGCTTAACCAGAATGGCCTAGGGAAAAAATACGCATACCGTTGTAATCGGGCGTGTTTCTACTTTCAGTTACAATAGGAATTTTTGGGTTAGGTCAATCCGTTCGCGAGATATGGTAGTTTGAGGCTAAGAAATGGTTGAGAAGGCAAAAAATTTATCGCAATTCTGCTGCTCCAAACGCTTTACCAGAATGGCCTAGGGAAAAAATACACATACCGTTGAAATCGTGCGAGTTTCTACTTTCAGACGCAACAGGAATTTTTGGGATAGGTCAATCCGTTCGCGAGATATGGAAGTTTGAAGCTAGGAAATGGTTGAGAAGGCAAAAAATTTATCGCAATTCTGCTGCTCCAAACGCTTTACCAGAATGGCCTAGGGAAAAAATACACATACCGTTGTAATCGGGCGAGTTTCTACTTTCAGATGCAACAGGAATTTTTGGGCTAGGTCAATCCGTTCGCGAGATATGGTAGTTTGAGGCTAAGAAATGGTTGCGAAGACAACAAATTTTTCGCACTTCTGCTGCTCCAAACGCTTAACCAGAATGGGCCAGGGAAAAAACACACATACCGTTGTAATCGGGCGAGTTTCTACTTTCAGTTACAATAGGAATTTTTGGGTTAGGTCAATCCGTTCCCGAGATATGGGACTTTGAAGCTAAGAAATGGTTGACAAAACAACAAATTTTTCGCACTTCTGCTGCCCCAATCGCTTAACCAGAATGGCCTAGGGGAAAAATACACGTACCGTTGTAATCGGGCGAGTTTCTGCTTTCAAATGCAATAGGAATTTTTGGGTTAGGCCGATCCGGTCGCGAGATATGAGAGTTTGAAGCTAAGAAATGGTTGAGAAGAGTACAAATTTTTCGCAATTCTGCTGCTCCAAACGCTTAACCAGAATGGCCTAGGGAAAAAATAAGCATACCGCTGTAATGGGGCGAGTTTCTACTTTCAGACGCAGCAGGAATTTTTGGGTTTGGTCAATCGGTTCGCGAGATATGGGACTTTGAAGCTAAGAAATGGTTGAGAAGACAACAAATTTTTCGCAATTCAGCTTCTCCAATCGCTTAACCAGAATGGCCTAGGGAAAAAATACGCATACCGTTGTAATCGGGCGAGTTTCTACTTTCAGACGCAGCAGGAATTTTTGGGTTTGGTCAATCCGTTCGCGAGATATGGGTCCTTGAAGCTAAGAAATGGTTGAGAAGACAACAAATTTTCCGCAATTCTGCTGCTCCAAACGCTTAACCAGAATGGGCTAGGGAAAAAATACACATACCGTTGTAATCGGGAGAGTTTCTACTTTCACAAGCATCAGGAATTTTTGGGTTTGGTCAATCCGTTCGCGAGATATGGGAGTTTGAAACCAAGAAATGGTTGAGAAGGCATAAAATTTTGCGCAATTCTGCTGCTCCAAACGCTTAACCAGAATGGCCTAGGGAAAAAATACACATACCGTTGTAATCGGCCGAGTTTCTACTTTCAGACGCAACAGGAATTTTTGGGTTAGGTCAATCCGTTCGCGAGATATGGGAGTTTGAAGCTAAGAAATGGTTGAGAAGGCAACAAGTTTTTCGCACTTCTGCTGCTCCAAACGCTTAACCAGAATGGCCTAGGGAAAAAATACACATACCGTTGTAATCGGGCGAGTTTCTACTTTCAGACGCAACAGGAATTTTTGGGTTAGGTCAATCCGTTCGCGAGATATGGGAGTTTGAAGCCAAGAAATGGTTGAGAAGGCAAAAAATTTTGAGCAATTCTGCTGCTCCAAACGCTTAACCAGAATGCCCTAGGGAAAAAATACACATACCGTTGTAATCGGCCGAGTTTCTACTTTCAGATGCAATAGGAATTTTTGGGTTAGGTCAATCCGTTCGCGAGATATGGGAGTTTGAAGCCAAGAAATGGTTGAGAAGGCAAAATATTTTTCGCAATTCTGCTGCTCCAAACGCATAACCAGAATGGGCTAGGGTAAAAAAACACATACCGTTGTAATCGGGAGAGTCTCTACTTTCACAAGCATCAGGAATTTTTGGGTTTGGTCAATCCGTTCGCGAGATATGGGAGTTTGAAGTCAAGAAATGGTTGAGAAGGCATAAAATTTTTCGCAATTCTGCTGATCCAAACGCTTAACCAGAATGGCCTAGGGGAAAAATACACGTACCGCTGTAATCGGGCGAGTTTCTACTTTTAGATGCAATAGGAGTTTTTGGGTTAGGTCAATCCGTTCGCGAGATATGGGAGTTTGAAGCTAAGATATGGTTGAGAAGACAACAAATTTTTCGCAAATCTGCTGCTCCAAACACTTAACCAGAATGGCCTAGGGAAAAAATACGCGTACCGTTGTAATCGGGCGAGTTTCTACTTTCAGTTACAATAGGAATTTTTGGGTTTGGTCAATCCGTTCGCGAGATATGGGTCCTTGAAGCTAAGAAATGGTTGAGAAGACAACAAATTTTCCGCAATTCTGCTGCTCCAAACGCTTAACCAGAATGGGCTAGGGAAAAAATACACATACCGTTGTAATCGGGAGAGTTTCTACTTTCACAAGCATCAGGAATTTTTGGGTTTGGTCAATCCGTTCGCGAGATATGGGAGTTTGAAACCAAGAAATGGTTGAGAAGGCATAAAATTTTGCGCAATTCTGCTGCTCCAAACGCTTAACCAGAATGGCCTAGGGAAAAAATACACATACCGTTGTAATCGGCCGAGTTTCTACTTTCAGACGCAACAGGAATTTTTGGGTTAGGTCAATCCGTTCGCGAGATATGGGAGTTTGAAGCTAAGAAATGGTTGAGAAGGCAACAAGTTTTTCGCACTTCTGCTGCTCCAAACGCTTAACCAGAATGGCCTAGGGAAAAAATACACATACCGTTGTAATCGGGCGAGTTTCTACTTTCAGACGCAACAGGAATTTTTGGGTTAGGTCAATCCGTTCGCGAGATATGGGAGTTTGAAGCCAAGAAATGGTTGAGAAGGCAAAAAATTTTGAGCAATTCTGCTGCTCCAAACGCTTAACCAGAATGCCCTAGGGAAAAAATACACATACCGTTGTAATCGGCCGAGTTTCTACTTTCAGATGCAATAGGAATTTTTGGGTTAGGTCAATCCGTTCGCGAGATATGGGAGTTTGAAGCCAAGAAATGGTTGAGAAGGCAAAATATTTTTCGCAATTCTGCTGCTCCAAACGCATAACCAGAATGGGCTAGGGTAAAAAAACACATACCTTTGTAATCGGGAGAGTCTCTACTTTCACAAGCATCAGGAATTTTTGGGTTTGGTCAATCCGTTCGCGAGATATGGGAGTTTGAAGTCAAGAAATGGTTGAGAAGGCATAAAATTTTTCGCAATTCTGCTGATCCAAACGCTTAACCAGAATGGCCTAGGGGAAAAATACACGTACCGCTGTAATCGGGCGAGTTTCTACTTTTAGATGCAATAGGAGTTTTTGGGTTAGGTCAATCCGTTCGCGAGATATGGGAGTTTGAAGCTAAGATATGGTTGAGAAGACAACAAATTTTTCGCAAATCTGCTGCTCCAAACGCTTAACCAGAATGGCCTAGGGAAAAAATACGCGTACCGTTGTAATCGGGCGAGTTTCTACTTTCAGTTACAATAGGAATTTTTGGGTTAGGTCAATCCGTTCGCGAGATATGGGACTTTGAAGCTAAGAAATGGTTGACAAGACAACAAATTTTTCGCAATTCTGCTGCTCCAAACGCTTAACCAGAACGGCCTAGGGAAAAAATACGCAAACCGTTGTAATCGGGCGAGTTTCTACTTTCTGTTACAATAGGAATTTTTGGGTTAGGTCAATCCGTTCGCGAGATATGGGACTTTGAAGCTAAGAAATGGTTGACAAGACAACAAATTTTTCGCAATTCTGCTGCTCCAAACGCTTAACCAGAGTGGCCTAGGGCAAAAATACACATACCGTTGTAATCGGGCGAGTTTCTACTTTCAGTTACAATAGGAATTTTTGGGTTAGGTCAATCCGTTCCCGAGCTATCGGACTTTGAAGCTAAGAAATGGTTGACAAGACAACAAATTTTTCGCACTTCTGCTGCCCCAATCGCTTAACCAGAATGGCCTAGGGAAAAAATACACGTACCGTTGTAATCGGGCGAGTTTCTGCTTTCAAATGCAATAGGAATTTTTTGGGTTAGGCCGATCCGGTCGCGAGATATGAGAGTTTGAAGCTATGAAATGGTTGAGAAGAGAACAAATTTTTCGAAATTCTGCTGCTCCAAACGCTTAACCAGAATGGCCTAGGGAAAAAATAAGCATACCGTTGTAATCGGGCGAGTTTCTACTTTCAGACGCAGCAGGAATTTTTGGGTTTGGTCAATCCGTTCGCGAGATATGGGACTTTGAAGCTAAGAAATGGTTGAGAAGACAACAAATTTTTCGCAATTCTGCTGCTCCAAACGCTTAACCAGAATGGCCTAGGGAAAAAATACGCATACCGTTGTAATCGGGCGAGTTTCTACTTTCTGTTACAATAGGAATTTTTGGGTTAGGTCAATCCGTTCGCGAGATATGGGACTTTGAAGCTAAGAAATGGTTGACAAGACAACAAATTTTTCGCAATTCTGCTGCTCCAAACGCTTAACCAGAATGGCCTAGGGAAAAAATACGCATACCGTTGTAATCGGGCGTGTTTCTACTTTCAGTTACAATAGGAATTTTTGGGTTAGGTCAATCCGTTCGCGAGATATGGGACTTTGAAGCTAAGAAATGGTTGAGAAGGCAAAAATTTTTCGCAATTCTGCTGCTCTAAACGCTTAACCAGAACGGCCTAGGGAAAAAATACACATACCGTTTTAATCGGGCGAGTTTCTACTTTCAGATGCAACAGGAATTTTTGGGCTAGGTCAATCCGTTCGCGAGATATGGTAGTTTGAGGCTAAGAAATGGTTGCGAAGACAACAAATTTTTCGCACTTCTGCTGCACCAAACGCTTAACCAGAATGGCCTAGGGAAAAAATACGCATACCGTTGTAATCGGGCGAGTTTCTACTTTCTGTTACAATAGGAATTTTTGGGTTAGGTCAATCCGTTCGCGAGATATGGAAGTTTGAAGCTAGGAAATGGTTGAGAAGGCAAAAAATTTATCGCAATTCTGCTGCTCCAAACGCTTTACCAGAATGGCCTAGGGAAAAAATACACATACCGTTGAAATCGTGCGAGTTTCTACTTTCAGACGCAACAGGAATTTTTGGGATAGGTCAATCCGTTCGCGAGATATGGAAGTTTGAAGCTAGGAAATGGTTGAGAAGGCAAAAAATTTATCGCAATTCTGCTGCTCCAAACGCTTTACCAGAATGGCCTAGGGAAAAAATACACATACCGTTGTAATCGGGCGAGTTTCTACTTTCAGATGCAACAGGAATTTTTGGGCTAGGTCAATCCGTTCGCGAGATATGGTAGTTTGAGGCTAAGAAATGGTTGCGAAGACAACAAATTTTTCGCACTTCTGCTGCTCCAAACGCTTAACCAGAATGGGCCAGGGAAAAAACACACATACCGTTGTAATCGGGCGAGTTTCTACTTTCAGTTACAATAGGAATTTTTGGGTTAGGTCAATCCGTTCCCGAGATATGGGACTTTGAAGCTAAGAAATGGTTGACAAAACAACAAATTTTTCGCACTTCTGCTGCCCCAATCGCTTAACCAGAATGGCCTAGGGGAAAAATACACGTACCGTTGTAATCGGGCGAGTTTCTGCTTTCAAATGCAATAGGAATTTTTGGGTTAGGCCGATCCGGTCGCGAGATATGAGAGTTTGAAGCTAAGAAATGGTTGAGAAGAGTACAAATTTTTCGCAATTCTGCTGCTCCAAACGCTTAACCAGAATGGCCTAGGGAAAAAATAAGCATACCGCTGTAATGGGGCGAGTTTCTACTTTCAGACGCAGCAGGAATTTTTGGGTTTGGTCAATCGGTTCGCGAGATATGGGACTTTGAAGCTAAGAAATGGTTGAGAAGACAACAAATTTTTCGCAATTCAGCTTCTCCAATCGCTTAACCAGAATGGCCTAGGGAAAAAATACGCATACCTTTGTAATCGGGCGAGTTTCTACTTTCAGACGCAGCAGGAATTTTTGGGTTTGGTCAATCCGTTCGCGAGATATGGGTCCTTGAAGCTAAGAAATGGTTGAGAAGACAACAAATTTTCCGCAATTCTGCTGCTCCAAACGCTTAACCAGAATGGGCTAGGGAAAAAATACACATACCGTTGTAATCGGGAGAGTTTCTACTTTCACAAGCATCAGGAATTTTTGGGTTTGGTCAATCCGTTCGCGAGATATGGGAGTTTGAAACCAAGAAATGGTTGAGAAGGCATAAAATTTTGCGCAATTCTGCTGCTCCAAACGCTTAACCAGAATGGCCTAGGGAAAAAATACACATACCGTTGTAATCGGCCGAGTTTCTACTTTCAGACGCAACAGGAATTTTTGGGTTAGGTCAATCCGTTCGCGAGATATGGGAGTTTGAAGCTAAGAAATGGTTGAGAAGGCAACAAGTTTTTCGCACTTCTGCTGCTCCAAACGCTTAACCAGAATGGCCTAGGGAAAAAATACACATACCGTTGTAATCGGGCGAGTTTCTACTTTCAGACGCAACAGGAATTTTTGGGTTAGGTCAATCCGTTCGCGAGATATGGGAGTTTGAAGCCAAGAAATGGTTGAGAAGGCAAAAAATTTTGAGCAATTCTGCTGCTCCAAACGCTTAACCAGAATGCCCTAGGGAAAAAATACACATACCGTTGTAATCGGCCGAGTTTCTACTTTCAGATGCAATAGGAATTTTTGGGTTAGGTCAATCCGTTCGCGAGATATGGGAGTTTGAAGCCAAGAAATGGTTGAGAAGGCAAAATATTTTTCGCAATTCTGCTGCTCCAAACGCATAACCAGAATGGGCTAGGGTAAAAAAACACATACCGTTGTAATCGGGAGAGTCTCTACTTTCACAAGCATCAGGAATTTTTGGGTTTGGTCAATCCGTTCGCGAGATATGGGAGTTTGAAGTCAAGAAATGGTTGAGAAGGCATAAAATTTTTCGCAATTCTGCTGATCCAAACGCTTAACCAGAATGGCCTAGGGGAAAAATACACGTACCGCTGTAATCGGGCGAGTTTCTACTTTTAGATGCAATAGGAGTTTTTGGGTTAGGTCAATCCGTTCGCGAGATATGGGAGTTTGAAGCTAAGATATGGTTGAGAAGACAACAAATTTTTCGCAAATCTGCTGCTCCAAACACTTAACCAGAATGGCCTAGGGAAAAAATACGCGTACCGTTGTAATCGGGCGAGTTTCTACTTTCAGTTACAATAGGAATTTTTGGGTTTGGTCAATCCGTTCGCGAGATATGGGTCCTTGAAGCTAAGAAATGGTTGAGAAGACAACAAATTTTCCGCAATTCTGCTGCTCCAAACGCTTAACCAGAATGGGCTAGGGAAAAAATACACATACCGTTGTAATCGGGAGAGTTTCTACTTTCACAAGCATCAGGAATTTTTGGGTTTGGTCAATCCGTTCGCGAGATATGGGAGTTTGAAACCAAGAAATGGTTGAGAAGGCATAAAATTTTGCGCAATTCTGCTGCTCCAAACGCTTAACCAGAATGGCCTAGGGAAAAAATACACATACCGTTGTAATCGGCCGAGTTTCTACTTTCAGACGCAACAGGAATTTTTGGGTTAGGTCAATCCGTTCGCGAGATATGGGAGTTTGAAGCTAAGAAATGGTTGAGAAGGCAACAAGTTTTTCGCACTTCTGCTGCTCCAAACGCTTAACCAGAATGGCCTAGGGAAAAAATACACATACCGTTGTAATCGGGCGAGTTTCTACTTTCAGACGCAACAGGAATTTTTGGGTTAGGTCAATCCGTTCGCGAGATATGGGAGTTTGAAGCCAAGAAATGGTTGAGAAGGCAAAAAATTTTGAGCAATTCTGCTGCTCCAAACGCTTAACCAGAATGCCCTAGGGAAAAAATACACATACCGTTGTAATCGGCCGAGTTTCTACTTTCAGATGCAATAGGAATTTTTGGGTTAGGTCAATCCGTTCGCGAGATATGGGAGTTTGAAGCCAAGAAATGGTTGAGAAGGCAAAATATTTTTCGCAATTCTGCTGCTCCAAACGCATAACCAGAATGGGCTAGGGTAAAAAAACACATACCGTTGTAATCGGGAGAGTCTCTACTTTCACAAGCATCAGGAATTTTTGGGTTTGGTCAATCCGTTCGCGAGATATGGGAGTTTGAAGTCAAGAAATGGTTGAGAAGGCATAAAATTTTTCGCAATTCTGCTGATCCAAACGCTTAACCAGAATGGCCTAGGGGAAAAATACACGTACCGCTGTAATCGGGCGAGTTTCTACTTTTAGATGCAATAGGAGTTTTTGGGTTAGGTCAATCCGTTCGCGAGATATGGGAGTTTGAAGCTAAGATATGGTTGAGAAGACAACAAATTTTTCGCAAATCTGCTGCTCCAAACACTTAACCAGAATGGCCTAGGGAAAAAATACGCGTACCGTTGTAATCGGGCGAGTTTCTACTTTCAGTTACAATAGGAATTTTTGGGTTAGGTCAATCCGTTCGCGAGATATGGGACTTTGAAGCTAAGAAATGGTTGACAAGACAACAAATTTTTCGCAATTCTGCTGCTCCAAACGCTTAACCAGAATGGGCTAGGGAAAAAATACGCATACAGTTGTAATCGGGCGAGTTTCTACTTTCAGTTACAATAGGAATTTTTGGGTTAGGTCAATCCGTTCGCGAGATATGGGACTTTGAAGCTAAGAAATGGTTGACAAGACAACAAATTTTTCGCAATTCTGCTGCTCCAAACGCTTAACCAGAATGGCCTAGGGAAAAAATACACATACCGTTGTAATCGGGCGAGTTTCTACTTTCAAATGCAATAGGAATTTTTGGGTTAGGTCAATCCGTTCGCGAGATATGGGAGTTTGAAGCTAAGAAATGGTTGAGCAGAGAACAAATTTTTCGCAATTCTGCTACTCCAAACGCTTAACCAGAATGGCCTAGCGAAAAAATACACATACCGTTGTAATCGGGCGAGTTTCTACTTTCAAATGCAATAGGAATTTTTGGGTTAGGTCAATTCGTTCGCGAGATATGGGAGTTTGAAGCTAAGAAATGGTTGAGAAGACATCAAATTTTTCGCACTTCTGCTGCTCCATACGCTTAACCAGAATGGCCTAGGGAAAAAATACACATACCGTTGAAATCGTGCGAGTTTCTACTTTCAGACGCAACAGGAGTTTTTGGGTTAGGTCAATCCGTTCGCGAGATATGGGAGTTTGAAGCTAGGAAATGGTTGATAAGGCAAAAAATTTTTCGCACTTCTGCTGCCCCAATCGCTTAACCAGAACGGCCTAGGGGAAAAATACACGTACCGTTGTAATCGGGCGAGTTTCTGCTTTCAAATGCAATAGGAATTTTTGGGTTAGGCCGATCCGGTCGCGAGATATGAGAGTTTGAAGCTAAGAAATGGTTGAGAAGAGAACAAATTTTTTCGCAATTCTGCTGCTCCAAACGCTTAACCAGAATGGCCTAGGGAAAAAATACACGTACCGTTGTAATCGGGCGAGTTTCTGCTTTCAAATGCAATAGGAATTTTTGGGTTAGGCCGATCCGGTCGCGAGATATGAGAGTTTGAAGCTAAGAAACGGTTGAGAAGAGAACAAATTTTTCGAAATTCTGCTGCTCCAAACGCTTAACCAGAATGGCCTAGGGAAAAAATAAGCATACCGTTGTAATCGGGCGAGTTTCTACTTTCAGACGCAGCAGGAATTTTTGGGTTTGGTCTATCCGTTCGGGAGATATGGGACATTGAAGCTAAGAAATGGTTGAGAAGACAACAAATTTTTCGCAATTCTGCTGCTCCAAACGCTTTACCAGGATGGCCTAGGGAAAAAATACGCATACCGTTGTAAACGGGCCAGTTTCTACTTTCTGTTACAATAGGAATTTTTGGGTTAGGTCAATCCGTTCGCGAGATATGGGACTTTGAAGCTAAGAAATGGTTGACAAGACAACAAATTTTTCGCAATTCTGCTGCTCCAAACGCTTAACCAGAATGGCCTAGGGAAAAAATACGCATACCGTTGTAATCGGGCGAGTTTCTACTTTCAGTTACAATAGGAATTTTTGGGTTAGGTCAATCCGTTCGCGAGATATGGGACTTTGAAGCTAAGAAATGGTTGACAAGACAACAAATTTTTCGCACTTCTGCTGCTCCAAACGCTTAACCAGAATGGCCTAGGGAAAAAATACACATACCGTTGTAATCGGGCGAGTTTCTACTTTCAAATGCAATAGGAATTTTGGGTTAGGTCAATCCGTTCGCGAGATATGGGACTTTGAAGCTAAGAAATGGTTGACAAGACAACAAATTTTTCGCACTTCTGCTGCTCCAAACGCTTAACCAGAATGGCCTAGGGAAAAAATACACATACCGTTGAAATCGTGCGAGTTTCTACTTTCAGACGCAACAGGAATTTTTGGGATAGTTCAATCCGTTCGCGAGATATGGGAGTTTGAAGCTAGGAAATGGTTGAGAAGGCAAAAAATTTTTCGCAATTCTGCTGCTCCAAACGCTTAACCAGAATGGGCCAGGGAAAAAACACACATACCGTTGTAATCGGGCGAGTTTCTACTTTCAGTTACAATAGGAATTTTTGGGTTAGGTCAATCCGTTCCCGAGATATGGGACTTTGAAGTTAAGAAATGGTTGACAAAACAACAAATTTTTCGCACTTCTGCTGCCCCAATCGCTTAACCAGAATGGCCTGGGGGACAAATACACGTACCGTTGTAATCGGGCGAGTTTCTGCTTTCAAATGCAATAGGAATTTTTGGGTTAGGCCGATCCGGTCCCGAGATATGAGAGTTTGAAGCTAAGAAATGGTTGAGAAGAGAACAAATTTTTCGAAATTCTGCTGCTCCAAACGCTTAACCAGAATGGCCTAGGGAAAAAATACGCATACCGTTGTAATCGGGAGAGTTTCTACTTTCAGACGCAGAAGGAATTTTTGGGTTTGGTCAATCGGTTCGCGAGATATGGGACTTTGAAGCTAAGAAATGGTTGAGAAGACAACAAATTTTTCGCAATTCAGCTTCTCCAATCGCTTAACCAGAATGGCCTAGGGAAAAAATACGCGTACCTTTGTAATCGGGCGAGTTTCTACTTTCAGTTACAATAGGAATTTTTGGGTTAGGTCAATCCGTTCGCGAGATATGGGACTTTGAAGCTAAGAAATGGTTGACAAGACAACAAATTTTTCGCAATTCTGCTGCTCCAAACGCTTAACCAGAATGGGCTAGGGAAAAAATACACATACCGTTGTAATCGGGAGAGTTTCTACTTTCACAAGCATCAGGAATTTTTGGGTTTGGTCAATCCGCTCGCGAGATATGGGAGTTTGAAGCCAAGAAATGGTTGAGAAGGCATAAAATTTTTCGCAATTCTGCTGATCCAAACGCTTAACCAGAATGGCCTAGGGGAAAAATACACGTACCGTTGTAATCGGGCGAGTTTCTACTTTCAGATGCAATAGGAATTTTTGGGTTAGGTCAATCCGTTCGCGAGATATGGGAGTTTGAAACTAAGAAATGGTTGAGAAGACAACAAATTTTTCGCACTTCTGCTGCTCCAAACGCTTAACCAGAATGGCCTAGGGAAAAAATACACATACCGTTGTAATCGGGCGAGCTTCTACTTTCAGACGCAACAGGAATTTTTGGGTTAGGTCAGTCCGTTCGCGAGATATGGGAGTTTGAAGCCAAGAAATGGTTGAGAAGGCAAAAAATTTTTCGCAATTCTGCAGCTCCAAACGCTTAACCAGAATGCCCTAGGGAAAAAATACACATACCGTTGTAATCGGGCGAGTTTCTACTTTCAGTTACAATAGGAATTTTTGGGTTCGGTCAATCCGTTCGCGAGATATGGGACTTTGAAGCTAAGAAATGGTTGACAAGACCACAAATTTTTCGCACTTCTGCTGCTCCAATCGCTTGACCAGAATGCCCTAGGGGAAAAATACACGTACCGTTGTAATCGGCCGAGTTTCTACTTTCAAATGCAATAGGAATTTTTGGGTTAGGACAATCCGTTCGCGAGATATGAGAGTTACCAGCTAAGAAATGGTTGAGAAGACAACAAATTATTCGCAATTCTGCTCCTCCAAACGCTTAACCAGAATGCCCTAGGGAAAAAATACACATACCGTTGTAATCGGGCGAGTTTCTACTTTCAGATGCAATAGGAATTTTTGGGTTAGGTCAATCCGTTCGCGAGATATGGGAGTTTGAGGCCAAGAAATGGTTGAGAAGGCAAAAAATTTTTCGCAATTCTGCTGCTCCAAACGCTTAACCAGAATGGCCTAGGGAAAAAATACACATACCGTTGTAATCGGGCGAGTTTCTACTTTCAGATGCAATAAGAATTTTTGGGTTAGGTCAATCCGTTCGCGAGATATGGGAGTTTGAAGCTAAGAAATGGTTGAGAAGACAACAAATTTATCGCAAATCTGCTGCTCCAAACGCTTAACCAGAATGGCCTAGGGAAAAAATACGCATACCGTTGTAATCGGGCGAGTTTCTACTTTCAGTTACAATAGGACTTTTTGGGTTAGGTCAATCCGTTCGCGAGATATGGGAGTTTGAAACTAAGAAATGGTTGAGAAGACAACAAATTTTTCGCACTTCTGCTGCTCCAAACGCTTAACCAGAATGGCCTAGGGAAAAAATACACATACCGTTGTAATCGGGCGAGCTTCTACTTTCAGACGCAACAGGAATTTTTGGGTTAGGTCAGTCCGTTCGCGAGATATGGGAGTTTGAAGCAAAGAAATGGTTGAGAAGACAACAAATTTTTCGCACTTCTGCTGCTCCAAACGCTTAACCAGAATGGCCTAGGGAAAAAATACACATACCGTTGAAATCGTGCGAGTTTCTACTTTCAGACGCAACAGGAATTTTTGGGTTAGGTCAATCCGTTCGCGAGATATGGGAGTTTGAAGGTAGGAAATGGTTGAGAAGGCAAAAAATTTTTCGCAATTCTGCTGCTCCAAACGCTTAACCAGAATGGCCTAGGGAAAAAATACACATACCGTTGTAATCGGGCGAGTTTCTACTTTCAGTTACAATAGGAATTTTTGGGTTAGGTCAATCCGTTCCCGAGATATCGGACTTTGAAGCTAAGAAATGGTTGACAAGACAACAAATTTTTCGCACTTCTGCTGCCCCAATCGCTTAACCAGAATGGCCTAGGGGAAAAATACACGTACCGTTGTAATCGGGCGAGTTTCTGCTTTCAAATGCAATAGGAATTTTTTGGGTTAGGCCGATCCGGTCGCGAGATATGAGAGTTTGAGGCTATGAAATGGTTGAGAAGAGAACAAATTTTTCGAAATTCTGCTGCTCCAAACGCTTAACCAGAATGGCCTAGGGAAAAAATAAGCATACCGTTGTAATCGGGCGAGTTTCTACTTTCAGACGCAGCAGGAATTTTTGGGTTTGGTCAATCCGTTCGCGAGATATGGGACTTTGAAGCTAAGAAATGGTTGAGAAGACAACAAATTTTTCGCAATTCTGCTGCTCCAAACGCTTAACCAGAATGGCCTAGGGAAAAAATACGCATACCGTTGTAATCGGGCGAGTTTCTACTTTCTGCTACAATAGGAATTTTTGGGTTAGGCCAATCCGTTCGCGAGATATGGGACTTTGAAGCTAAGAAATGGTTGACAAGACAACAAATTTTTCGCAATTCTGCTGCTCCAAACGCTTAACCAGAATGGCCTAGGGAAAAAATACACATACCGTTGTAATCGGGCGAGTTTCTACTTTCAGATGCAATAAGAATTTTTGGGTTAGGTCAATCCGTACGCGAGATATGGGAGTTTGAAGCTAAGAAATGGTTGAGAAGACAACAAATTATTCGCAATTCTGCTCCTCCAAACGCTTAACCAGAATGCCCTAGGGAAAAAATACACATACCGTTGTAATCGGGCGAGTTTCTACTTTCAGATGCAATAGGAATTTTTGGGTTAGGTCAATCCGTTCGCGAGATATGGGAGTTTGAAGCCAAGAAATGGTTGAGAAGGCAAAAAATTTTTCGCAATTCTGCTGCTCCAAACGCTTAACCAGAATGGCCTAGGGAAAAAATACACATACCGTTGTAATCGGGCGAGTTTCTACTTTCAGATGCAATAAGAATTTTTGGGTTAGGTCAATCCGTTCGCGAGATATGGGAGTTTGAAGCTAAGAAATGGTTGAGAAGACAACAAATTTTTCGCAAATCTGCTGCTCCAAACGCTTAACCAGAATGGCCTAGGGAAAAAATACACATACCGTTGTAATCGGGCGAGTTTCTACTTTCAGATGCAATAAGAATTTTTGGGTTAGGTCAATCCGTTCGCGAGATATGGGAGTTTGAAGCTAAGAAATGGTTGAGAAGACAACGAATTTTTCGCACTTCTGCTGCACCAATCGCTTAACCAGAATGGCCTAGGGGAAAAATACACGTACCGTTGTAATCGGGCGAGTTTCTGCTTTCAAATGCAATAGGACTTTTTGGGTTAGGCCGATCCGGTCGCGAGATATGAGAGTTTGAAGCTAAGAAATGGTTGAGAAGAGAACAAATTTTTCGCAATTCAGCTGCTCCAAACGCTTAACCAGAATGGCCTAGGGAAAAAATACACGTACCGTTGTAATCGGGCGAGTTTCTGCTTTCAAATGCAATAGGAATTTTTGCGTTTGGCCGATCCGGTCGCGAGATATGAGAGTTTGAAGCTAAGAAATGGTTGAGAAGAGAACAAATTTTTCGAAATTCTGCTGCTCCAAACGCTTAACCAGAATGACCTAGGGAAAAAATAAGCATACCGTAGTAATCGGGCGAGTTTCTACTTTCAGACGCAGCAGGAATTTTTGGGTTTGGTCAATCCGTTCGCGAGATATGGGACTTTGAAGCTAAGAAATGGTTGAGAAGACAACAAATTTTTCGCAATTCTGCTGCTCCAAACGCTTAACCAGAATGGCCTAGGGAAAAAATACGCATACCATTGTAATCGGGCGAGTTTCTACTTTCTGTTACAATAGGAATTTTTGGGTTAGGTCAATCCGTTCGCGAGATATGGGACTTTGAAGCTAAGAAATGGTTGACAAGACAACAAATTTTTCGCGCTTCTGCTGCTCCAAACGCTTAACCAGAGTGGCCCAGGGAAAAAATACGAATACCGTTGTAATCGGGCGAGCTTCTACTTTCAGTTGCAATAGGAATTTTTGGGTTAGGTCAATCCGTTCGCGAGATATGGGACTTTGAAGCTAAGAAATGGTTGACAAGACAACAAATTTTTCGCACTTCTGCTGCTCCAATCGCTTAACCAGAATGGCCTAGGGAAAAAATACACATACCGTTGTAATCGGGCGAGTTTCTACTTTCAAATGCAATAGGAATTTTTGGGTTAGGTCAATCCGTTCGCGAGATATGGGAGTTTGAAGCTAAGAAATGGTTGAGAAGAGAACAAATTTTTCGCAATTCTGCTACTCCAAACGCTTAACCAGAATAGCCTAGGGAAAAAATACACATACCGTTGTAATCGGGCGAGTTTCTACTTTCAGACGCAACAGGAATTTTTGGGTTATGTCAATCCGTTCGCGAGATATGGGAGTTTGAATCTAGGAAATGGTTGAGAAGGCAAAAAATTTTTCGCAATTCTGCTGCTCCAAACGCTTAACCAGAATGGCCTAGGGAAAAAATACACGTACCGTTGTAATCGGGCGAGTTTCTGCTTTCAAATGCAATAGGAATTTTTGGGTTAGGACGATCCGGTCGCGAGATATGAGAGTTTGAAGCTAAGAAATGGTTGAGAAGAGAACAAATTTTTCGAAATTCTGCTGCTCCAAACGCTTAACCAGAATGACCTAGGGAAAAAATAAGCATACCGTTGTAATCGGGCGAGTTTCTACTTTCAGACGCAGCAGGAATTTTTGGGTTTGGTCAATCCGTTCGCGAGATATGGGACTTTGAAGCTAAGAAATGGTTGAGAAGACAACAAATTTTTCGCAATTCTGCTGCTCCAAACGCTTAACCAGAGTGGCCCAGGGAAAAAATACGAATACCGTTGTAATCGGGCGAGCTTCTACTTTCAGTTGCAATAGGAATTTTTGGGTTAGGTCAATCCGTTCGCGAGATATGGGACTTTGAAGCTAAGAAATGGTTGACAAGACAACAAATTTTTCGCACTTCTGCTGCTCCAATCGCTTAACCAGAATGACACAGGGGAAAAATACACATACCGCTGTAATCGGGCGAGTTTCTACTTTCAAATGCAAAAGGAGTTTTTGGGTTAGGTCAATCCGTTCGCGAGATATGGGAGTTTGAAGCTAAGAAATGGTTGAGAAGAGAACAAATTTTTCGCAATTCTGCTGCTCCAAACGCTTAACCAGAATGGCCTAGGGAAAAAATACACATACCGTTGAAATCGTGCGAGTTTCTACTTTCAGACGCAACAGGAATTTTTGGGATAGGTCAATCCGTTCGCGAGATATGGGAGTTTGAAGCTAGGAAATGGTTGAGAAGGCAAAAAATTTTTCGCAATTCTGCTGCTCCAAACGCTTAACCAGAATGGCCTAGGGAAAAAATACACATACCGTTGTAATCGGGCGAGTTTCTACTTTCAGATGCAACAGGAATTTTTGGGCTAGGTCAATCCGTTCGCGAGATATGGTAGTTTGAGGCTAAGAAATGGTTGTGAAGACAACAAATTTTTCGCACTTCTGCTGCTCCAAACGCTTAACCAGAATGGGCCAGGTAAAAAACACACATACCGTTGTAATCGGGCGAGTTTCTACTTTCAGTTACAATAGGAATTTTTGGGTTAGGTCAATCCGTTCGCGAGATGTGGGAGTTTCAAGCTAAGAAATGGTTGAGAAGACAACAAATTTTTCGCACTTCTGCTGCTCCAAACTCTTAACCAGAATGGCCTAGGGAAAAAATACACATACCGTTGAAATCGTGCGAGTTTCTACTTTCAGACGCAACAGGAATTTTTGGGTTATGTCAATCCGTTCGCGAGATATGGGAGTTTGAATCTAGGAAATGGTTGAGAAGGCAAAAAATTTTTCGCAATTCTGCTGCTCCAAACGCTTAACCAGAATGGCCTAGGGAAAAAATACACATACCGTTGTAATCGGGCGAGTTTCTACTTTCAGTTACAATAGGAATTTTGGGTTAGGTCAATCCGTTCCCGAGATATCGGACTTTGAAGCTAAGAAATGGTTGACAAGACAACAAATTTTTCGCACTTCTGCTGCCCCAATCGCTTAACCAGAATGGCCTAGGGGAAAAATACACGTACCGTTGTAATCGGGCGAGTTTCTGCTTTCAAATGCAATAGGAATTTTTGGGTTAGGCCGATCCGGTCGCGAGATATGAGAGTTTGAAGCTAAGAAATGGTTGAGAAGAGAACAAATTTTTCGCAATTCAGCTGCTCCAAACGCTTAACCAGAATGGCCTAGCGAAAAAATACACATACCGTTGTAATCGGGCGAGTTTCTACTTTCAGATGCAATAGGAATTTTTGGGTTATGTCAATCCGTTCGCGAGATATGGGAGTTTGAATCTAGGAAATGGTTGAGAAGGCAAAAAATTTTTCGCAATTCTGCTGCTCCAAACGCTTAACCAGAATGGCCTAGGGAAAAAATACACATACCGTTGTAATCGGGCGAGTTTCTACTTTCAGTTACAATAGGAATTTTTGGGTTAGGTCAATCCGTTCCCGAGATATCGGACTTTGAAGCTAAGAAATGGTTGACAAGACAACAAATTTTTCGCACTTCTGCTGCCCCAATCGCTTAACCAGAATGGCCTAGGGGAAAAATACACGTACCGTTGTAATCGGGCGAGTTTCTGCTTTCAAATGCAATAGGAATTTTTGGGTTAGGCCGATCCGGTCGCGAGATATGAGAGTTTCGAAGCTAAGAAATGGTTGAGAAGAGAACAAATTTTTCGCAATTCAGCTGCTCCAAACGCTTAACCAGAATGGCCTAGGGAAAAAATACACGTACCGTTGTAATCGGGCGAGTTTCTGCTTTCAAATGCAATAGGAATTTTTGGGTTAGGCCGATCCGGTCGCGAGATATGAGAGTTTGAAGCTAAGAAATGGTTGAGAAGAGAACAAATTTTTCGAAATTCTGCTGCTCCAAACGCTTAACCAGAATGACCTAGGGAAAAAATAAGCATACCGTTGTAATCGGGCGAGTTTCTACTTTCAGACGCAGCAGGAATTTTTGGGTTTGGTCAATCCGTTCGCGAGATATGGGACTTTGAAGCTAAGAAATGGTTGAGAAGACAACAAATTTTTCGCAATTCTGCTGCTCCAAACGCTTAACCAGAGTGGCCCAGGGAAAAAATACGAATACCGTTGTAATCGGGCGAGCTTCTACTTTCAGTTGCAATAGGAATTTTTGGGTTAGGTCAATCCGTTCGCGAGATATGGGACTTTGAAGCTAAGAAATGGTTGACAAGACAACAAATTTTTCGCACTTCTGCTGCTCCAATCGCTTAACCAGAATGACACAGGGGAAAAATACACATACCGCTGTAATCGGGCGAGTTTCTACTTTCAAATGCAAAAGGAATTTTTGGGTTAGGTCAATCTGTTCGCGAGATATGGGAGTTTGAAGCTAAGAAATGGTTGAGAAGAGAACAAATTTTTCGCAATTCTGCTGCTCCAAACGCTTAACCAGAATGGCCTAGGGAAAAAATACACATACCGTTGAAATCGTGCGAGTTTCTACTTTCAGACGCAACAGGAATTTTTGGGATAGGTCAATCCGTTCGCGAGATATGGGAGTTTGAAGCTAGGAAATGGTTGAGAAGGCAAAAAATTTTTCGCAATTCTGCTGCTCCAAACGCTTAACCAGAATGGCCTAGGGAAAAAATACACATACCGTTGTAATCGGGCGAGTTTCTACTTTCAGATGCAACAGGAATTTTTGGGCTAGGTCAATCCGTTCGCGAGATATGGTAGTTTGAGGCTAAGAAATGGTTGCGAAGACAACAAATTTTTCGCACTTCTGCTGCTCCAAACGCTTAACCAGAATGGGCCAGGGAAAAAACACACATACCGTTGTAATCGGGCGAGTTTCTACTTTCAGTTACAATAGGAATTTTTGGGTTAGGTCAATCCGTTCCCGAGATATGGGACTTTGAAGCTAAGAAATGGTTGACAAGACAACAAATTTTTCGCACTTCTGCTGCCCCAATCGCTTAACCAGAATGGCCTAGGGGAAAAATACACGTACCGTTGTAATCGGGCGAGTTTCTGCTTTCAAATGCAATAAGAATTTTTGGGTTAGGCCGAACCAGTCGCGAGATATGAGAGTTTGAAGCTAAGGAATGGTTGAGAAGAGAACAAATTTTTCGCAATTCTGCTGCTCCAAACGCTTAACCAGAATGGCCTAGGGAAAAAATACACGTACCGTTGTAATCGGGCGAGTTTCTACTATCAGATGCAATAGGAATTTTTGGGTTAGGTCAATCCGTTCGCGAGATATGGGAGTTTGAAGCTAAGAAATGGTTGAGAAGACAACAAATTTTTCGCACTTCTGCTGCTCCAAACGCTTAACCAGAATGGCCTAGGGAAAAAATACACATACCGTTGTAATCGGGCGAGTTTCTACTTTCAGTTACAATAGGAATTTTTGGGTTAGGTCAATCCGTTCCCGAGATATCGGACTTTGAAGCTAAGAAATGGTTGACAAGACAACAAATTTTTCGCACTTCTGCTGCCCCAATCGCTTAACCAGAACGGCCTAGGGGAAAAATACACGTACCGTTGTAATCGGGCGAGTTTCTGCTTTCAAATGCAATAGGAATTTTTGGGTTAGGTCAATCCGTTCGCGAGATATGGGAGTTTGAAGCTAAGAAATGGTTGAGAAGACAACAAATTTTTCGCACTTCTGCTGCTCCAAACGCTTAACCAGAATGGCCTAGGGAAAAAATACGCGTACCGTTGTAATCGGGCGAGTTTCTACTTTCTGTTACAATAGGAATTTTTGGGTTAGGTCAATCCGTTCGCGAGATATGGGACTTTGAAGCTAAGAAATGGTTGACGAGACAACAAATTTTTCGCAATTCTGCTGCTCCAAACGCTTAACCAGAATGGCCTAGGGAAAAAATACGCATACCGTTGTAATCGGGCGAGCTTCTACTTTCAGTTACAATAGGAATTTTTGGGTTAGGTCAATCCGTTCGCGAGATATGGGACTTTGAAGCTAAGAAATGGTTGACAAGACAACAAATTTTTCGCACTTCTGCTGCTCCAAACGCTTAACCAGAATGGCCTAGGGAAAAAATACACATACCGTTGTAATCGGGCGAGTTTCTACTTTCAAATGCAATAGGAATTTTGGGTTAGGTCAATCCGTTCGCGAGATATGGGACTTTGAAGCTAAGAAATGGTTGACAAGACAACAAATTTTTCGCACTTCTGCTGCTCCAAACGCTTAACCAGAATGGCCTAGGGAAAAAATACACATACCGTTGTAATCGGGCGAGTTTCTACTTTCAGATGCAATAGGAATTTTTGGGTTAGGTCAATCCGTTCGCGAGATATGGGAGTTTGAGGCCAAGAAATGGTTGAGAAGGCAAAAAATTTTTCGCAATTCTGCTGCTCCAAACGCTTAACCAGAATGGCCTAGGGAAAAAATACACATACCGTTGTAATCGGGCGAGTTTCTACTTTCAGATGCAATAAGAATTTTTGGGTTAGGTCAATCCGTTCGCGAGATATGGGAGTTTGAAGCTAAGAAATGGTTGAGAAGACAACAAATTTATCGCAAATCTGCTGCTCCAAACGCTTAACCAGAATGGCCTAGGGAAAAAGTACGCATACCGTTGTAATCGGGCGAGTTTCTACTTTCAGTTACAATAGGACTTTTTGGGTTAGGTCAATCCGTTCGCGAGATATGGGAGTTTGAAACTAAGAAATGGTTGAGAAGACAACAAATTTTTCGCACTTCTGCTGCTCCAAACGCTTAACCAGAATGGCCTAGGGAAAAAATACACATACCGTTGTAATCGGGCGAGCTTCTACTTTCAGACGCAACAGGAATTTTTGGGTTAGGTCAGTCCGTTCGCGAGATATGGGAGTTTGAAGCAAAGAAATGGTTGAGAAGACAACAAATTTTTCGCACTTCTGCTGCTCCAAACGCTTAACCAGAATGGCCTAGGGAAAAAATACACATACCGTTGAAATCGTGCGAGTTTCTACTTTCAGACGCAACAGGAATTTTTGGGTTAGGTCAATCCGTTCGCGAGATATGGGAGTTTGAAGGTAGGAAATGGTTGAGAAGGCAAAAAATTTTTCGCAATTCTGCTGCTCCAAACGCTTAACCAGAATGGCCTAGGGAAAAAATACACATACCGTTGTAATCGGGCGAGTTTCTACTTTCAGTTACAATAGGAATTTTTGGGTTAGGTCAATCCGTTCCCGAGATATCGGACTTTGAAGCTAAGAAATGGTTGACAAGACAACAAATTTTTCGCACTTCTGCTGCCCCAATCGCTTAACCAGAATGGCCTAGGGGAAAAATACACGTACCGTTGTAATCGGGCGAGTTTCTGCTTTCAAATGCAATAGGAATCTTTGGGTTAGGCCGATCCGGTCGCGAGATATGAGAGTTTGAGGCTATGAAATGGTTGAGAAGAGAACAAATTTTTCGAAATTCTGCTGCTCCAAACGCTTAACCAGAATGGCCTAGGGAAAAAATAAGCATACCGTTGTAATCGGGCGAGTTTCTACTTTCAGACGCAGCAGGAATTTTTGGGTTTGGTCAATCCGTTCGCGAGATATGGGACTTTGAAGCTAAGAAATGGTTGAGAAGACAACAAATTTTTCGCAATTCTGCTGCTCCAAACGCTTAACCAGAATGGCCTAGGGAAAAAATACGCATACCGTTGTAATCGGGCGAGTTTCTACTTTCTGTTACAATAGGAATTTTTGGGTTAGGTCAATCCGTTCGCGAGATATGGGACTTTGAAGCTAAGAAATGGTTGACAAGACAACAAATTTTTCGCAATTCTGCTGCTCCAAACGCTTAACCAGAATGGCCTAGGGAAAAAATACACATACCGTTGTAATCGGGCGAGTTTCTACTTTCAGATGCAATAAGAATTTTTGGGTTAGGTCAATCCGTTCGCGAGATATGGGAGTTTGAAGCTAAGAAATGGTTGAGAAGACAACAAATTTTTCGCAAATCTGCTGCTCCAAACGCTTAACCAGAATGGCCTAGGGAAAAAATACGCATACCGTTGTAATCGGGCAAGTTTCTACTTTCAGTTACAATAGGACTTTTTGGGTTAGGTCAATCCGTTCGCGAGATATGGGAGCTTGAAGCTAAGAAATGGTTGAGAAGACAACAAATTTTTCGCACTTCTGCTGCTCCAAACGCTTAACCAGAATGGCCTAGGGAAAAAATACACATACCGTTGAAATCGAGCGAGTTTCTACTTTCAGACGCAACAGGAATTTTTGGGTTAGGTCAATCCGTTCGCGAGATATGGGAGTTTGAAGGTAGGAAATGGTTGAGAAGGCAAAAAATTTTTCGCAATTCTGCTGCTCCAAACGCTTAACCAGAATGGCCTAGGGAAAAAATACACATACCGTTGTAATCGGGCGAGTTTCTACTTTCAGTTACAATAGGAATTTTTGGGTTAGGTCAATCCGTTCCCGAGATATCGGACTTTGAAGCTAAGAAATGGTTGACAAGACAACAAATTTTTCGCACTTCTGCTGCCCCAATCGCTTAACCAGAATGGCCTAGGGGAAAAATACACGTACCGTTGTAATCGGGCGAGTTTCTGCTTTCAAATGCAATAGGAATTTTTGGGTTAGGACAATCCGTTCGCGAGATATGAGAGTTTCCAGCTAAGAAATGGTTGAGAAGACAACAAATTATTCGCAATTCTGCTCCTCCAAACGCTTAACCAGAATGCCCTAGGGAAAAAATACACATACCGTTGTAATCGGGCGAGTTTCTACTTTCAGATGCAATAGGAATTTTTGGGTTAGGTCAATCCGTTCGCGAGATATGGGAGTTTGAAGCCAAGAAATGGTTGAGAAGGCAAAAAATTTTTCGCAATTCTGCTGCTCCAAACGCTTAACCAGAATGGCCTAGGGAAAAAATACACATACCGTTGTAATCGGGCGAGTTTCTACTTTCAGATGCAATAAGAATTTTTGGGTTAGGTCAATCCGTTCGCGAGATATGGGAGTTTGAAGCTAAGAAATGGTTGAGAAGACAACAAATTTTTCGCAAATCTGCTGCTCCAAACGCTTAACCAGAATGGCCTAGGGAAAAAATACACATACCGTTGTAATCGGGCGAGTTTCTACTTTCAGATGCAATAAGAATTTTTGGGTTAGGTCAATCCGTTCGCGAGATATGGGAGTTTGAAGCTAAGAAATGGTTGAGAAGACAACGAATTTTTCGCACTTCTGCTGCACCAATCGCTTAACCAGAATGGCCTAGGGGAAAAATACACGTACCGTTGTAATCGGGCGAGTTTCTGCTTTCAAATGCAATAGGACTTTTTGGGTTAGGCCGATCCGGTCGCGAGATATGAGAGTTTGAAGCTAAGAAATGGTTGAGAAGAGAACAAATTTTTCGCAATTCAGCTGCTCCAAACGCTTAACCAGAATGGCCTAGGGAAAAAATAAGCATACCGTAGTAATCGGGCGAGTTTCTACTTTCAGACGCAGCAGGAATTTTTGGGTTTGGTCAATCCGTTCGCGAGATATGGGACTTTGAAGCTAAGAAATGGTTGAGAAGACAACAAATTTTTCGCAATTCTGCTGCTCCAAACGCTTAACCAGAATGGCCTAGGGAAAAAATACGCATACCATTGTAATCGGGCGAGTTTCTACTTTCTGTTACAATAGGAATTTTTGGGTTAGGTCAATCCGTTCGCGAGATATGGGACTTTGAAGCTAAGAAATGGTTGACAAGACAACAAATTTTTCGCGCTTCTGCTGCTCCAAACGCTTAACCAGAGTGGCCCAGGGAAAAAATACGAATACCGTTGTAATCGGGCGAGCTTCTACTTTCAGTTGCAATAGGAATTTTTGGGTTAGGTCAATCCGTTCGCGAGATATGGGACTTTGAAGCTAAGAAATGGTTGACAAGACAACAAATTTTTCGCACTTCTGCTGCTCCAATCGCTTAACCAGAATGACACAGGGGAAAAATACACATACCGCTGTAATCGGGCGAGCTTCTACTTTCAGTTGCAATAGGAATTTTTGGGTTAGGTCAATCCGTTCGCGAGATATGGGACTTTGAAGCTAAGAAATGGTTGACAAGACAACAAATTTTTCGCACTTCTGCTGCTCCAAACGCTTAACCAGAATGGCCTAGGGAAAAAATACACATACCGTTGTAATCGGGCGAGTTTCTACTTTCAAATGCAATAGGAATTTTTGGGTTAGGTCAATCCGTTCGCGAGATATGGGAGTTTGAAGCTAAGAAATGGTTGAGAAGAGAACAAATTTTTCGCAATTCTGCTACTCCAAACGCTTAACCAGAATGGCCTAGGGAAAAAATACACATACCGTTGTAATCGGGCGAGTTTCTACTTTCAGACGCAACAGGAATTTTTGGGTTATGTCAATCCGTTCGCGAGATATGGGAGTTTGAATCTAGGAAATGGTTGAGAAGGCAAAAAATTTTTCGCAATTCTGCTGCTCCAAACGCTTAACCAGAATGGCCTAGGGAAAAAATACACATACCGTTGTAATCGGGCGAGTTTCTACTTTCAGTTACAATAGGAATTTTGGGTTAGGTCAATCCGTTCCCGAGATATCGGACTTTGAAGCTAAGAAATGGTTGACAAGACAACAAATTTTTCGCACTTCTGCTGCCCCAATCGCTTAACCAGAATGGCCTAGGGGAAAAATACACGTACCGTTGTAATCGGGCGAGTTTCTGCTTTCAAATGCAATAGGAATTTTTGGGTTAGGCCGATCCGGTCGCGAGATATGAGAGTTTGAAGCTAAGAAATGGTTGAGAAGAGAACAAATTTTTCGCAATTCAGTTGCTCCAAACGCTTAACCAGAATGGCCTAGGGAAAAAATACACGTACCGTTGTAATCGGGCGAGTTTCTGCTTTCAAATGCAATAGGAATTTTTGGGTTAGGCCGATCCGGTCGCGAGATATGAGAGTTTGAAGCTAAGAAATGGTTGAGAAGAGAACAAATTTTTCGAAATTCTGCTGCTCCAAACGCTTAACCAGAATGACCTAGGGAAAAAATAAGCATACCGTTGTAATCGGGCGAGTTTCTACTTTCAGACGCAGCAGGAATTTTTGGGTTTGGTCAATCCGTTCGCGAGATATGGGACTTTGAAGCTAAGAAATGGTTGAGAAGACAACAAATTTTTCGCAATTCTGCTGCTCCAAACGCTTAACCAGAGTGGCCCAGGGAAAAAATACGAATACCGTTGTAATCGGGCGAGCTTCTACTTTCAGTTGCAATAGGAATTTTTGGGTTAGGTCAATCCGTTCGCGAGATATGGGACTTTGAAGCTAAGAAATGGTTGACAAGACAACAAATTTTTCGCACTTCTGCTGCTCCAATCGCTTAACCAGAATGACACAGGGGAAAAATACACATACCGCTGTAATCGGGCGAGTTTCTACTTTCAAATGCAAAAGGAGTTTTTGGGTTAGGTCAATCCGTTCGCGAGATATGGGAGTTTGAAGCTAAGAAATGGTTGAGAAGAGAACAAATTTTTCGCAATTCTGCTGCTCCAAACGCTTAACCAGAATGGCCTAGGGAAAAAATACACATACCGTTGAAATCGTGCGAGTTTCTACTTTCAGACGCAACAGGAATTTTTGGGATAGGTCAATCCGTTCGCGAGATATGGGAGTTTGAAGCTAGGAAATGGTTGAGAAGGCAAAAAATTTTTCGCAATTCTGCTGCTCCAAACGCTTAACCAGAATGGCCTAGGGAAAAAATACACATACCGTTGTAATCGGGCGAGTTTCTACTTTCAGATGCAACAGGAATTTTTGGGCTAGGTCAATCCGTTCGCGAGATATGGTAGTTTGAGGCTAAGAAATGGTTGCGAAGACAACAAATTTTTCGCACTTCTGCTGCTCCAAACGCTTAACCAGAATGGGCCAGGTAAAAAACACACATACCGTTGTAATCGGGCGAGTTTCTACTTTCAGTTACAATAGGAATTTTTGGGTTAGGTCAATCCGTTCGCGAGATGTGGGAGTTTCAAGCTAAGAAATGGTTGAGAAGACAACAAATTTTTCGCACTTCTGCTGCTCCAAACTCTTAACCAGAATGGCCTAGGGAAAAAATACACATACCGTTGAAATCGTGCGAGTTTCTACTTTCAGACGCAACAGGAATTTTTGGGTTATGTCAATCCGTTCGCGAGATATGGGAGTTTGAATCTAGGAAATGGTTGAGAAGGCAAAAAATTTTTCGCAATTCTGCTGCTCCAAACGCTTAACCAGAATGGCCTAGGGAAAAAATACACATACCGTTGTAATCGGGCGAGTTTCTACTTTCAGTTACAATAGGAATTTTGGGTTAGGTCAATCCGTTCCCGAGATATCGGACTTTGAAGCTAAGAAATGGTTGACAAGACAACAAATTTTTCGCACCTCTGCTGCCCCAATCGCTTAACCAGAATGGCCTAGGGGAAAAATACACGTACCGTTGTAATCGGGCGAGTTTCTGCTTTCAAATGCAATAGGAATTTTTGGGTTAGGCCGATCCGGTCGCGAGATATGAGAGTTTGAAGCTAAGAAATGGTTGAGAAGAGAACAAATTTTTCGCACTTCTGCTGCTCCAAACTCTTAACCAGAATGGCCTAGGGAAAAAATACACATACCGTTGAAATCGTGCGAGTTTCTACTTTCAGACGCAACAGGAATTTTTGTGTTATGTCAATCCGTTCGCGAGATATGGGAGTTTGAATCTAGGAAATGGTTGAGAAGGCAAAAAATTTTTCGCAATTCTGCTGCTCCAAACGCTTAACCAGAATGGCCTAGGGAAAAAATACACATACCGTTGTAATCGGGCGAGTTTCTACTTTCAGTTACAATAGGAATTTTGGGTTAGGTCAATCCGTTCCCGAGATATCGGACTTTGAAGCTAAGAAATGGTTGACAAGACAACAAATTTTTCGCACCTCTGCTGCCCCAATCGCTTAACCAGAATGGCCTAGGGGAAAAATACACGTACCGTTGTAATCGGGCGAGTTTCTGCTTTCAAATGCAATAGGAATTTTTGGGTTAGGCCGATCCGGTCGCGAGATATGAGAGTTTGAAGCTAAGAAATGGTTGAGAAGAGAACAAATTTTTCGCAATTCAGCTGCTCCAAACGCTTAACCAGAATGGCCTAGCGAAAAAATACACATACCGTTGTAATCGGGCGAGTTTCTACTTTCAGATGCAATAGGAATTTTTGGGTTATGTCAATCCGTTCGCGAGATATGGGAGTTTGAATCTAGGAAATGGTTGAGAAGGCAAAAAATTTTTCGCAATTCTGCTGCTCCAAACGCTTAACCAGAATGGCCTAGGGAAAAAATACACATACCGTTGTAATCGGGCGAGTTTCTACTTTCAGTTACAATAGGAATTTTTGGGTTAGGTCTATCCGTTCCCGAGATATCGGACTTTGAAGCTAAGAAATGGTTGACAAGACAACAAATTTTTCGCACTTCTGCTGCCCCAATCGCTTAACCAGAATGGCCTAGGGGAAAAATACACGTACCGTTGTAATCGGGCGAGTTTCTGCTTTCAAATGCAATAGGAATTTTTGGGTTAGGCCGATCCGGTCGCGAGATATGAGAGTTTCGAAGCTAAGAAATGGTTGAGAAGAGAACAAATTTTTCGCAATTCAGCTGCTCCAAACGCTTAACCAGAATGGCCTAGGGAAAAAATACACGTACCGTTGTAATCGGGCGAGTTTCTGCTTTCAAATGCAATAGGAATTTTTGGGTTAGGCCGATCCGGTCGCGAGATATGAGAGTTTGAAGCTAAGAAATGGTTGAGAAGAGAACAAATTTTTCGAAATTCTGCTGCTCCAAACGCTTAACCAGAATGACCTAGGGAAAAAATAAGCATACCGTTGTAATCGGGCGAGTTTCTACTTTCAGACGCAGCAGGAATTTTTGGGTTTGGTCAATCCGTTCGCGAGATATGGGACTTTGAAGCTAAGAAATGGTTGAGAAGACAACAAATTTTTCGCAATTCTGCTGCTCCAAACGCTTAACCAGAGTGGCCCAGGGAAAAAATACGAATACCGTTGTAATCGGGCGAGCTTCTACTTTCAGTTGCAATAGGAATTTTTGGGTTAGGTCAATCCGTTCGCGAGATATGGGACTTTGAAGCTAAGAAATGGTTGACAAGACAACAAATTTTTCGCACTTCTGCTGCTCCAATCGCTTAACCAGAATGACACAGGGGAAAAATACACATACCGCTGTAATCGGGCGAGTTTCTACTTTCAAATGCAAAAGGAATTTTTGGGTTAGGTCAATCTGTTCGCGAGATATGGGAGTTTGAAGCTAAGAAATGGTTGAGAAGAGAACAAATTTTTCGCAATTCTGCTGCTCCAAACGCTTAACCAGAATGGCCTAGGGAAAAAATACACATACCGTTGAAATCGTGCGAGTTTCTACTTTCAGACGCAACAGGAATTTTTGGGATAGGTCAATCCGTTCGCGAGATATGGGAGTTTGAAGCTAGGAAATGGTTGAGAAGGCAAAAAATTTTTCGCAATTCTGCTGCTCCAAACGCTTAACCAGAATGGCCTAGGGAAAAAATACACATACCGTTGTAATCGGGCGAGTTTCTACTTTCAGATGCAACAGGAATTTTTGGGCTAGGTCAATCCGTTCGCGAGATATGGTAGTTTGAGGCTAAGAAATGGTTGCGAAGACAACAAATTTTTCGCACTTCTGCTGCTCCAAACGCTTAACCAGAATGGGCCAGGGAAAAAACACACATACCGTTGTAATCGGGCGAGTTTCTACTTTCAGTTACAATAGGAATTTTTGGGTTAGGTCAATCCGTTCCCGAGATATGGGACCTTGAAGCTAAGAAATGGTTGACAAGACAACAAATTTTTCGCACTTCTGCTGCCCCAATCGCTTAACCAGAATGGCCTAGGGGAAAAATACACGTACCGTTGTAATCGGGCGAGTTTCTGCTTTCAAATGCAATAAGAATTTTTGGGTTAGGCCGAACCAGTCGCGAGATATGAGAGTTTGAAGCTAAGGAATGGTTGAGAAGAGAACAAATTTTTCGCAATTCTGCTGCTCCAAACGCTTAACCAGAATGGCCTAGGGAAAAAATACACGTACCGTTGTAATCGGGCGAGTTTCTACTATCAGATGCAATAGGAATTTTTGGGTTAGGTCAATCCGTTCGCGAGATATGGGAGTTTGAAGCTAAGAAATGGTTGAGAAGACAACAAATTTTTCGCACTTCTGCTGCTCCAAACGCTTAACCAGAATGGCCTAGGGAAAAAATACACATACCGTTGTAATCGGGCGAGTTTCTACTTTCAGTTACAATAGGAATTTTTGGGTTAGGTCAATCCGTTCCCGAGATATCGGACTTTGAAGCTAAGAAATGGTTGACAAGACAACAAATTTTTCGCACTTCTGCTGCCCCAATCGCTTAACCAGAACGGCCTAGGGGAAAAATACACGTACCGTTGTAATCGGGCGAGTTTCTGCTTTCAAATGCAATAGGAATTTTTGGGTTAGGTCAATCCGTTCGCGAGATATGGGAGTTTGAAGCTAAGAAATGGTTGAGAAGACAACAAATTTTTCGCACTTCTGCTGCTCCAAACGCTTAACCAGAATGGCCTAGGGAAAAAATACGCGTACCGTTGTAATCGGGCGAGTTTCTACTTTCTGTTACAATAGGAATTTTTGGGTTAGGTCAATCCGTTCGCGAGATATGGGACTTTGAAGCTAAGAAATGGTTGACGAGACAACAAATTTTTCGCAATTCTGCTGCTCCAAACGCTTAACCAGAATGGCCTAGGGAAAAAATACGCATACCGTTGTAATCGGGCGAGTTTCTACTTTCAGTTACAATAGGAATTTTTGGGTTAGGTCAATCCGTTCGCGAGATATGGGACTTTGAAGCTAAGAAATGGTTGACAAGATAACAAATTTTTCGCACTTCTGCTGCTCCAAACGCTTAACCAGAATGGCCTAGGGAAAAAATACACATACCGTTGTAATCGGGCGAGTTTCTACTTTCAAATGCAATAGGAATTTTGGGTTAGGTCAATCCGTTCGCGAGATATGGGACTTTGAAGCTAAGAAATGGTTGACAAGACAACAAATTTTTCGCACTTCTGCTGCTCCAAACGCTTAACCAGAATGGCCTAGGGAAAAAATACACTACCGTTGAATCGTGCGAGTTTCTACTTTCAGACGCAACAGGAATTTTTGGGATAGGTTCAATCCGTTCGCGAGATATGGGAGTTTGAAGCTAGGAAATGGTTTAAGGAAGGCAAAAAATTTTTCGCAATTCTGCTGCTCCAAACGCTTAACCAGAATGGCCTAGGGAAAAAATACACATACCGTTGTAATCGGGCGAGTTTCTACTTTCAGATGCAACAGGAATTTTTGGGTTTGGTCAATCCGTTCGCGAGATATGGGACTTGAAGCTAAGAAATGGTTGAGAAGACAACAAATTTTTCGCAATTCTGCTGCTCCAAACGCTTACCAGAGTGGCCCAGGGAAAAAATACGAATACCGTTGTAATCGGGCGAGGCTTCTACTTTCAGTTGCAATAGGAATTTTTGGGTTAGGTCAATCCGTTCGCGAGATATGGGACTTTGAAGCTAAGAAATGGTTGACAAGACAACAAATTTTCGCACTTCTGCTGCTCCAATCGCTTAACCAGAAGACACAGGGGAAAAATACACATACCGCTGTAATCGGGCGAGTTTCTACTTTCAAATGCAAAAGGATTTTGGGTTAGGTCAATCTGTTCGCGAGATATGGAGTTTGAAGCTAAGAAATGGTTTGAGAAGAGAACAAATTTTTCGCATTCTGCTGCTCCAAACGCTTAACCAGAATGGCCTAGGGAAAAAATACTCATACGTTGAAATCGTGCGAGTTTCTACTTTCAGACGCAACAGGAATTTTTGGGATAGGTCAATCCGTTCGCGAGATTGGGAGTTTGAAGCTAGGAAATGGTTGAGAAGGCAAAAAATTTTTCGCAATTCTGCTGCTCCAAACGCTTAACCAGAATGGCCAAGGGAAAAAATACACATACCGTTGTAATCGGGCGAGTTTCTACTTTCAGATGCAACAGGAATTTTGGGCTAGGTCAATCCGTTCGCGAGATATGGTAGTTTGAGGCTAAGAAATGGTTGCGAAGACAACAAATTTTTCGCACTTCTGCTGCTCCCAAACGCTTAACCAAATGGGCCAGGAAAAAACACACATACCGTTGTAATCGGGCGAGTTTCTACTTTCAGTTACAATAGGAATTTTTGGGTTAGGTCAATCCGTTCCCGAGATATGGGACTTTGAGCTAAGAAAATGGTTGACAAGACAACAAATTTTTCGCACTTCTGCTGCCCCAATCGCTTAACCAGAATGGCCTAGGGGAAAAATACACGTACCGTTGTAATCGGGCGAGTTTCTGCTTTCAATGCAATAAGAATTTTTGGGTTAGGCCGAACCAGTCGCGAGATATGAGAGTTTGAAGCTAAGGAATGGTTGAGAAGAGAACAAATTTTTCGCAATTCTGCTGCTCCAAACGCTTAACCAGAATGCCTAGGGAAAAAATACACGTACCGTTGTAATCGGGCGAGTTTCTACTATCAGATGCAATAGGAATTTTTGGGTTAGGTCAATCCGTTCGCGAGATATGGGAGTTTGAAGCTAAGAAATGGTTGAGAAGACAACAAATTTTTCGCACTTCTGCTGCTCCAAACGCTTAACCAGAATGGCCTAGGGAAAAAATACACATACCGTTGTAATCGGCGAGTTTCTACTTTCAGTTACAATAGGAAATTTTTGGGTTAGGTCAATCCGTTCCCGAGATATCGGACTTTGAAGCTAAGAAATGGTTGACAAGACCAACAAATTTTTAGCACTTCTGCTGCCCCAATCGCTTAACCAGAACGGCCTAGGGAAAAATACACGTACCGTTGTAATCGGGCGAGTTTCTGCTTTCAAATGCAATAGGAATTTTTGGGTTAGGTCAATCCGTTCGCGAGATATGGGAGTTTGAAGCTAAGAAATGGTTTGAGAAGACAACAAATTTTTTCGCACTTCTGCTGCTCCAAACGCTTAACCAGAATGGGCCTAGGGAAAAAATACGCGTACCGTTGTAATCGGGCGAGTTTCTACTTTCTGTTACAATAGGAATTTTTGGGTTTAGGTCATCCGTTCGCGTGATATGGGACTTTGAAGCTAAGAAATGGTTGACGAGACAACAAATTTTTCGCAATTCTGCTGCTCCAAACGCTTAACCAGAATGGCCTAGGGAAAAAATACGCATTACCGTTGTAATCGGGCGAGTTTCTACTTTCAGTTACAATAGGAATTTTTGGGTTAGGTCAATCCGTTCGCGAGATAGGGGACTTTGAAGCTAAGAAATGGTTGACAAACAACAAATTTTTCGCCCTTCTGCTGCTCCAAACGCTTAACCAGAATGGCCTAGGAAAAGATACACATACCGTTGTAATCGGGCGGAGTTTCTACTTTCAAATGCAATAGGAATTTTGGGTTAGGTCAATCCGTTCGCGAGATATGGGACTTTGAAGCTAAGAAATGGTTGACAAGACAACAAATTTTTTCGCACTTCTGCTGCTCCAACGCTTAACCAGAATGGCCTAGGAAAAAATACACATACCGTTGAAATCGTGCGAGTTTCTACTTTCAGACGCAACAGGAATTTTGGGATAGGTCAATCCGTTCGCGAGATATGGGAGTTTGAAGCTAGGAAATGGTTAAGAAGGCAAAAAATTTTTCGCAATTCTGCTGCTCCAAACGCTTAACCAGAATGGCCTAGGGAAAAAAATACACATACCGTTGTAATCGGGCGAGTGTTCTACTTTCAGATGCAACAGGAATTTTGGGCTAGGTCAATCCGTTCGCGAGATATGGTAGTTTGAGGCTAAGAAATGGTTGCGAAGACAACAAATTTTTCGCACTTCTGCTGCTCCAAACGCTTAACCAGAATGGGCCAGGGAAAAAACACACATACGTTTGTAATCGGGCGAGTTTCTACTTTCAGTTACAATAGGAATTTTTGGGTTAGGTCAATCTGTTCGCGAGATATGGGACTTTGAAGCTAAGAAATGGTTGACAAGACCACAATTTTTCGCTCTTCTGCTGCTCCAAACAGCTAACCAGAATGGCCTAGGGAAAAAATACCATGAGGCCGTTGAAATCGTGCGAGTTTCTACTTTCAGACGGAACAGGAATTTTTGGATAGGTCACTCCGTTCGCGAGATATGGGAGTTTGAAGCTAGGAAATGGTTGAGAAGGCAAAAAATTTTTCGCAATTGCCTGCTGCTCCAAACGCTAACCAGGAATGGCCTAGGGAAAAAATACACCCCCCATACCGTTTGTAATCAGGGCGAGTTACTACTTTCAGTTACAATAGGAATTTTTGGGTTTGGTAATCCGTTCCCGAGATATCGGACTTTGAAGCTAGAAATGGTTGACAAGACAACCCATTTTTCGCACTTCTGCTGGCCCCCAATCGCTTAACCAGATAGGCCTAGGGGGAAAAATAAACGTACCGTTGTAATCGGGCGAGTTTCTGCTTTTCAAATGCAATAGGAATTTTTGGGTTAGGCCGATCCGGTCGCGAGATATGAGAGTTTGAAGCTAAGAACAACGGTTGATGGAACGAGAACAAATTTTTCGCAATTCCGCTGCTCCAAACGCTTCACCAGAATGGGCCTAGGGAAAAAATACACGTACGTTTTAATCGGGGCCGAGTTTTCTGCTTTTCAAATGCAATAGGAATTTTTGGGTTAGACCGATCCGGTCGCGAGATATGAGGAGTTTGAAGCTAAGAAATGGTTGAGAAGAGAACAAATTCTTCGAAATTCCGCATGCTCCAAACGCCTTAACCAGATTGGCCCTAGGAAAAAATACGCATGACCGTTGTAATCGGGCGTGTTGCCTACTTTCAGTTACAATAGGACACTTTTGGGTTAGGTCAATCGTTCGCGAGCATATGGGACTTTAGAAGCTAAGAAATGGTTGACAAGGACAACAAATTTTCGCACTTCTGCTGCTCCAAACGCTTAACAGAATGGCCTAGGGAAAAAATACACATACCGTGAAAACGTGCGAGTTTTTCTACTTTCAGACGGAACAGGGAATTTTTGGGATCAGGTCAATCCGTTCGCGAGATATGGGAGTTTGAAGCTAGGAAATGGTTTTGAGTAGGCAAAAAATTTTCGCAATTCAGCTGCCCAAAACGCTGAACCAGAATGGCCTAGGGAAAAAATACACATCCGTTGTAATCGGGCGAGTTCTACTTTCCGAGCAACAGGAATTTTTGGGCTAGGTCAATCCGTTTCGCGAGATATGTGGTAGTTTGAGGCTAAGAAATGGTTGCGAAGACAACAAATTTTTCGCACTTCTGCTGCTCCAACGCTTAACCAGATAGGGCCAGGGAAAAAAAACACACATACCGTTGAATCGGGCGAGATTCTACTTTCAGTTATCAATAGGAATTTATGGGTTGGTCAATCAGTTCCCGAGATATGTGAGTTTGAAAGCTAAGAAATGGTTGAGGAGGAGAACAAATCTTTTTCGCAATTCCTGCTGCTCCCACACGCTTAACCAGATGGCCTAGGGAAAAAATACCATACCGTTGGTAATCGGGCGAGTTTCTGCTTTCAAATGCAATAGGAATTTTTGGGTTAGGGCGATCCGGTCGCGAGATATGAGAGTTTGAAGCTAAGAAATGGTTGAGAAGAGAACAAATTCTTCGAAATTCTGCTGCTCCAAACGCTAACCAGAATGCCCTAGGGAAAAATACGCATACCGTTGTAATCGGGCGAGTTTTCACTCTCTGTTACAATAGGAATTTTTGGGTTAGGTCAATCATTCGCGAGATCGGGGACTTTGAAGCTAAGAATGGGTCACAAGACACAAATTGTATCCGCATTCTGCTGCTCAAACGCTTAACCAGAATGGCTCTAGGGAAAAAATACGCAATACGTTGTAATCGGGCGAGTTTCTACTTTCAGTTACAATAGGAATTTTTGGGTTAGGTCAATCCGATTCGCGAGATATGGACTTTGAAGCCTAGGAAATTGTTGAGAAGGCAAAAAATTTTTCGCAATTCTGCTGCTCCAAAACGCATAACCAGAAGGGCCTCGGGAAAAAATTACGCATACCGTTGTAATCGGGCGAGTTTCTACTTTCAGCTGCAACAGGAATTTTTGGGCTAGGACAATCCGTTCGCGAGATATGGTAGTTTGAGGCTAAGAAATGGTTTGCGAAGACAACAATTTTTCGCACTTCAGCTGCTCCAATCGCTTAAACCAGGATGGGCCAGGGGAAAAATCACACATGACCTTGTAATCGGGCGAGATTCCTACTTTCAGTTACAATAGGAATTTTGGGTTAGGTCAAGCCGTTCCCGAGATATGAGAGTTTGAAGCTAAGGAAATGGTTGAGAAGAGAACAAATTTTTCGCAATTCTGCTGCTCCACACGGCTTAACCAGAATGGCCCTAGGGGAAAAAAATACCATACCGTTGTAATCGGCGTGAGTTTCTGCTTCCAAATGCAATAGGAATTTTTTGGGTTAGCCGATCAGGCGCGAGATATGAGAGTTTGAAGCTAAGGAATGGTTGAGAAGAAGAGACAAATTCTTCGAAAATGCTTGCGCTCCTAAACGCTTAACCAGAATGGCCTAGGGAAAAAATACGCATACCGTTGTAATCGGGCGAGTTTCTACTCTCTGTTACAATAGGCATTTTTGGGTTAGGTCCAATCCATTCGCGAGATATGGGACTTGAAAGCTAAGAAATGGTTCACAAGACAACAAATTTTTCGCAACTTCTGCTGCTCCAAACGCTTACCAGATGGCCTAGGGAAAAAATACGCATACCGTTGTAATCAGGGCGAGTTTCTACTTTCAGTTACAATAGGAATTTTTGGGTTAGGTCAATCCGTTCGCGAGATTGGGACTTTGCAGCTAAGAAATGGTTGACAAGACAACAAATTTTTGCCACTTCTGCTCGTCCAAACGCTTAACCAGGATTGCCTAGGGAAAAAATACACATACCGTTGTATCGGGCGAGTTTCTACTTTCAAAAGCAATAGGAATTTGTGGGTTAGGTCAATCCGTTCGCGAGATATGGGAGTTTGAAGCTACGAAATGGTGAGAAGAGAACAAATCTTTCGCAATCTCTGCTGCTCCAAACGCTTAACCAGAATGGCCCTAGGGAGAAAAAAATCCGCATACCGTGTGTAATCGGGCGAGTTTCTACTTTCAGTTACAAGTAGGAATTTTTAGGGTTAGGTCAATCCGTCGCGAGATATCGGACTTTGAGCTAAGAAATGGTTGAGCAAGAGAACAAATTTTTCGCAATTCTGCTGCTCCAAACGCTTAACCAGAATGGCCTAGGGAAAAAAACATACACGTACCGTTGTAATCGGGCGAGTTTCTGCTTTCAAATGGCAATAGGAATTTTTGGGATTCGGCCGATCCGGTCCGCGAGATAGAGAGTTTGTAGCAGAGAGTGGTTTGAGATGAGTACAAATTTTTCGAATTATTGCTGCTCTCAAACGCTTAACCAGAATGGCCTAGGAAAAAATACGCATACCCGTTGTAATCGGGCGAGTTCTACTTTCAGTTACAATAGGAATTTTTTGGGTAGGTCAATCCGTTCGCGAGATATGGGACTTTGAAGCTAAGAAAATGGTTGACAAGACACGACAAGTTTTCGCACTTCTGCTGCCCCAATCGCGTAACCAGAGTGGCCTAGGGGAAAAATTACACGTACCGTTGGTAATCGGGCGAGTTTCTGCTTTCAAATGCAATAAGAATTTTCTGGGGTAGCCGAACCAGTCGCGAGATATGAGAGTGTGAGCTAAGGAATGGTTGAGATGAGAACAAATTTTCGCATTCTGCTGTACTCAAACGCTTACCAGAATGGGCCTAGGGAAAAATACACGTCCGTTGTAATCGGGCGCGAGTTTCTACTATCAGATGCAATAGGATCTTTGGGTGTAGTGTCAATCCGTCGCGAGATATGGGAGTTTGAGCTAAGAAATGTTGAGAAGACAACAAATATTTCGCACTTCTGCCGGCTCCTAACGCTTATCCAGAAATGGGCCAGGGAAAAAAGCACACCATACCGATGTAATCGGGCGAGATTCTACTTTCAGTACAATAGGATTTTTTGGGTTAGGTCAATCCGTCCCGAGATATGAGAGTTTGAAGCTAAGGAATGGTTTGAGAAGAGAACAAATTTTTCGCATTCTCTGCACTACAAACGCTTAACCAGAATGGCCTAGGGAAAAAATACACGTACGATTGTAATCAGGCGAGTTTCTGCATCAATGCTATAGGAATTTTTGGGTTATGCCGATCCGTTCGCGAGATATGAGAGTTGGAAGCTAAGAAATGGTTGAGATGAGAACAAATTTTTCGCATTTCTGCTGCTCCACACGCTTAACCAGAATGGCACTAGGGAAAGAAAATACTCACATACCGTTGTAATCGGGGCGAGTTTCTACTTTCAGTGACAATAGTGATTTTTGGGTTAGGTCAACTCCGTTCCCGAGATATCGGGACTTTGAAGCTAAAAAATGGTTGACAAGACAACAAATTTTTCGCACTTCTGCTGCCCCAATCGCTTTCATCCAGAACGGCCTATGGGGAAAAATACACGTACCGTTGAAATCGGGCGAGTTTCCATGCTTTTCAAATGCAATAAGGAATTTTTGGGTTAGGTCAATCAGCGTTCGCGAGATATGGGAGTTTGAAGCTAAGAATGGGTGAGTAGACAACAAATTTTTTCGGCAACTCTTCTGCTGCTCCAATCGCTAACCAGAATGGCCTAGGGAAAAAATACGCGTACCGTTGTATCGGGCGAGTTTCTACTTTCTGTTTACAATAGGAATTTTTGGGTTATGGTCAATCCCGTTCGCGAGATATGGGACTTGTGAACTAAGAAATGGTTGACGAAGACAACAAATTTTCGCAATTCTGCTGCCTCAAACGCTACCCAGAATGGCCTAGGGAAA